>NW_027176816.1:171295-208795 GCF_023349555.1 Cebidichthys violaceus
ATGCAACACAACAATGTGTTTGAAGGCTCTGAAAGCCAGTAGGTTAAGTGGACCTTTGAGAATATGTTGCAGATTTCTTTTTATTCCTTGTATTCTCTTTTCTCTAGTGACACACAGGAGACGAGCTATTACTATTATTCTTTTTTTAATCAATCATTTGGTCTACAAAACACCAGAGACCAGTGAAAGATGATAAGAAGCAAAAATCAAAAAAAAAATGATTGAATTTACTTCTTCATAAGACAAAGAAAAGCAGCGCACTCTCTCAAATGAGAAGCGGGAACTGAGGGAATGTCACTTTTTACAGCAGAAATTAGTAATAGAATATCAATAGGTGGGGATCGTTTTTATTCGACCACTTAAAGGTGCGCTGTGAGGATTTAGTGGCATCTAGCTGTGAGCTTGCAGATTGTCCGTTGTGGGCTACCGTAGAAACATGGCGGTGCAACATGGCGGACTCCTGTACAGAAGGCAGTGTGTTGGGTACAGGTGAATACATGAATGGATGAACGTCTGGGTCACAACAAGGACAATGTGAACGACTGTAGAGCTGCAACGACTAGTCAACCGAATTATTTTGATGGAATTGTTTCATTTTTTAAGCTAAATTGCTGCATGACTGCGGTTAACTTTCCTCCATTGATTAATCTG
Source organism: Cebidichthys violaceus (assembly GCF_023349555.1). Lineage (NCBI taxonomy): Eukaryota > Metazoa > Chordata > Actinopteri > Perciformes > Stichaeidae > Cebidichthys > Cebidichthys violaceus. The sequence continues at coordinate 171,947 of NW_027176816.1, forward strand.
TTGCTTATATTCATAATGAATTGATGAATTGTTTGTTTATATTGCTTGCTATTTTTCCAATCAACAGTCCAAACCCCAAATATATTCAGTTTATAGTAGAGAATAGAGAAAAGCAGAAATGCTTACATTGGAGAAGATGGAAAACCAGAGAATGAATGAATTTAACTATTAATAAATTATCAAAATAGCTGCCAAATCATTTTCTCTTGATTCGACCAATCGATTCATGATTCTATCTGATGTTTCCTGCTTCTCAAATGTTAGAATCTGTGTCTTACATGATAATAAATGGATTTTGAACTGTTTTGAAGACTCTCGCGAAACGTGATTGAGATGTTTCTCTGCTGCCTTATAGACTATTAAACACTAGCAATAGATTAATCAAGAAAATAATCGTTATAGTTGTAGTCTGAATGAATACACATATCACCTGTTGACTTGTGTGTGTGTGTATATATCTCTTTAGAATCTCAACAATGAAATGTTTTTAAGGAAACATGCTGGGCGACACATTCAATGAATCCACATCATACGTTTTAGGCAAATTTAACCAAAGAATTGCACATCATTTTGTCCTTTTTTTAAACAAAATACTCCCTCAAACAATAAAAGTAATGTTCATGGTTTTGGCTCACAGCGCCAAAGTCGACCGGGAATTCTGTTTGTAATCCTCATGAAATGCATTTTTAGGAACACATTTAGCCCTACAGTGTTACAATAAATTGCTACAATAAATACCAACAGGCTTTTACATTTTCTAGGAAAATGCACCGGCATTAACACACGTGTTCGTTATTAATAATACTAGAGCTCCTTTTAAGCTCAGCCAGCCAGCAGTGGCCTCTCTGTCGAATCTGCTCAGGTTTTGATAAACCACCTGGGAGGTTCATGTGGAGCAAAACCTCACCCTCTGTGTGACACAAATAACAGCAGTGTGTGTGTGGTGGTGGTGTGTGAGTGTGTGTGTGTGTGTGTGTGTGTGTGTGTGTGAGAGAGAGAGAGAGAGAGGGAGAGAGAGAGAGAGAGAGAGAGAGAGAGAGAGAGAGAGAGGGGAGGGAGAGAGAGAGGGGGCGGGAGGGGGGGGGGACTGCTATTGTGTGAGAATGTGAATTAGGTCAAATGTTTGCTTGCAACAACGATTAACCATGCCCCTGTGAGGAAGAAAGCTGAGGCTCTGTCTTTATCTGTGCAACGCTTGCCCTCTGATACAAACACCGACTGACGCTATTCACTGCAAATTAAGAATCAATTTATTGTGAACACATGATTCACATCCGTTCCTGCAGCTTTGAAACAGATGCTGAAGAAAAAAAGGGGAACTCATCCTCATCATGTCTTTCACACTGTGTGCATTTATATTTTGTAAAATCCTCCATGTAGGTGTGTGTGTGTGTGTGTGTGTGTGTGTGTGTGTGTGCGTGTGCGTGTGCGTGTGTGTGTGTGCGCGCGCGTGTGTGTGTGTGTGTGTGTGTGGTGTGGCTCATGATGGCACCCACTCAGCAGGCATCAATCACACTGGGTGACGGTTCGGCTGCCCGGCTCGCCGCGCCTCTGGGCTCTGACACCTCAAACTGCAGTGATGCCGGTGACAACAGGTTACAAACCACGGCTCAAAACGATGCGGCTCTCGGACAGAAAAAAAAAACAAAAAAAACATGCAGGATGTGAAATGTGGGGGGGGGGGGGGGGGGGGTGTTATAAATGCCCGTTCAGGTGGAGCTATATAGGCTTTGAGGCGGGTCACAGAAACAGAAGAATTTCAGGCTGATGCAGTGTGCTTTTTTTTTTTTTATCATTGTTTCATTACGCCCCTGCCAGATGTTTTTCTCTCTCTCTCTCCTCCTTTTCTTCTCCTCTAATCATCAAAGTGTTTCCGATTCATTTCCAGATCAAAGTGAGGATGGTAAAGGGTGTAGTGTCCCCGAGGTCAGCTGGCAACTTACACGACAAAGCCAGCCCCCCCACCCCCCCACCCCCGATTTATGAGTAAGGGAGGGAGGGCGAGGAGGGGAGGGCGCGCGAGAGGGAGAGGGGATGCAAATGTTAACGGAAGGTCTAACGTTAATTATCTTGATGCTTCACAGTCGGCAGGGATATCACACTGGGGGTGAAAATGATCGGAGGCTTCCTGCGCCTTCCTCTCACCAAATCACAATCAAGTTCTCTGATGAATCCGTTCATTTTGGGGCTTAAAATCACAAATAAAAAACCGACAATGCAGTACGGGCTGAGGTGGGTGCACACGTGTCTGTGTTAAATGCATGACCAGAGGAGATGAAGGCACAGGCAGGGGCGGACACAAAGAAAGAAAAGGGAAAAACAGGCGGTGGGTTACATTTGCCTGGATGAATAAAGGATGCTGTGTGCCAACTGCGCGTGCAGCTTATCGAGCTGAATCTATAGGCACATATGAATGCCCCCCCCCCCCCCCCCCCCCCCCCCCCCCCCTCCCATCTCCCATCTCCCTCCAGCCTGTCACATAGCCACGGGCACAGAGCATTGCGCTATAGCATCCCTGTACTCACTCAGCTCGGGAGATTTTGGGAGGCGCAGCATCAACCCTGGTCGCTTCCTTCAGTTGCTGCTTCCCCCTCGGACCAGGCGCTCCCCGCGAGCATAATCAATCAAAGGCGATAACTTGGCGTTCTCGGGCTTCAGAAAACGGGAATGCAGCATATTGCATGTGACATCCTATGGGCGCCCGCTGACCCGCTTGTGCGCCCTATCCGCGCGCCTCTGCTCCCCAGCCAGAAGAGAGGCTGGGAAGTGTCGGAACCCGCCTATGTGTGCTTGCTGCTGCTGCTGCTGCCGCCGCCGCTGCTGCTGCTGCTGCGGCCGCTGTATCTCCAATACGATCCCCAGGTTTTTCTCCTCCACGGTCCCTCAAGCCCCTTCCATCTGTACTCGCATCCCCTCGGCTCAGCTACTGTGCTTCCATGTGACAGGCAGAGCTGGAGACCCCCCAATATTGAGTTTTGTCTTTTGATTCTAGCGTCCTCCATCGGAAGGACGCGGAAGTGCGGGCGTAGAGCTGTGTCGAATGAATGAGCCGAGAACGATTCAGGAGGATTTTTTTTTAAGTCGCTGCTAAATGTGCACGAGGCTCTGGTTATTATATCTGTACAATATAAATAAAGGAACTTAATTTCACTGTCAAGTCCATCTTGTGCACAATGAGTTTAGGATTACCTGTTGAAGTTCTTCTTATAATTTGTTTTGAATACTTTACTTTGAGTTCTGAAACATACTTGATACACGAGACCGGCATATGAATCACACATACACACTGACTTTATGTGAGCAACACAACAACAGGTGAAACTGTTGGATGCAATCTTCATTGATCTATTTACTTATATGTGAAATAGTGAAATTGCATTGTATCAATGAGCTTCATGACCCTAAGAGCCACCGCCACTAATAACCCATTATGACCCCATATTATGTTTGCCCTTTCCACTTTAAGAAATGTTATTCTAGAGAGTTATTGTAATAACATAATGTCTAGCAGGTTGTCTTATAATATTTAAGACTAAATGTTGTAAGAGATATAAAAGTAACGTCTGTTGTAACCTTGCCGCTCTCACACACCTCTGAAGCCATCACACCTCCACCGCTCTCTACCACCACGTACCGGCGTCAACCCGGCATTGCAGGAGAGCAACCGCCTATCACGGTGCGGCAGACGGTGTTGCTGTATGAGGGTCAATCCATGCCACAGTGCGCGAGAACCAGGAGACTCTCATACAGGAGAGGTGGGTTTTTTTTTCTGGCGATTATTTCTTAATTAATTGTTTAGTATATAAAATGTCAGAAAAGAGAGGCGATGCCACAAGAAACCATCTTTTACTTGACCACAAGTTTAAAAGTTAAACACAATTTGTTTGCAATCGTGTAAAAGAAAAGAAAAACAGCAAATCCTCAAACTTCAATAGAACCAGAGAATATTTGGCACATCATAATTGTTACAGATTCATTTTCTGTTGCTCTAGTAGTTTCTAAAAAATGTTTCAGCTCGGTTTACAGTCATGAACGGCACAAAACCACCCAAATAGCGTTTTTCAGTTTACGTATTAAAATCCATATTTACATCCTGAGCTAGAAATAAGAAATAAAGTTGAAATATCGTTAAAAAAACAACAACACTTGGCTCAGGTAAAAAAAATAATTGGTGTATCGCTAAAAACAAAATGTGTCAATGGAAACAGACTTTGCAAATAAATCATGAGTCCACGAAGTATGTGACTTATTTGTCACTGAAGAGACGAAAAACTGAATATATGTGTGGAGTGATGAGCTTCAAATTAATACAAATATCATATTTCTATCATATTTTTTCACAGTCTGAAGTTCAACTTTCTTTAATTGCAATCTCCTCTTCTTCAGTGGTTCAACTTGAGAATTACCACCACCTGTTTGTGTTGATTTCTAATCTTCAGTACGTTCATGGATTGAATTACTTAATTCAAATTATTTTCAATGGCATTTTTTTTTTTTCATGATCTTTTTTTGGCACAGACAGTGTTTGTGCATTTAAACAAAGCCTCACAGCATCAAGGCTGACGTTGTCCTTCGGGGGTTTCCCCTCCTCTTCTTATCGTGGCACTGATCGCCTCTCATACAGCCTCCCCTCCCCCTTAGTTCCCACACACACACACACACACACACACACAGACAGTCGACGCGTTTTCCTCATCAGGTAAAGTGCGCTGTACGTTTCCTCACACACGTCTGGATATTTGGCGCTTGTGTTTGAGCGATTAAAAACAAAACAAAATCCAGTCACTTCACTGTTATCCACATCTGCATCTTCATCATCTTCACCATCATCAGGGCCAGCGGAGAGGAGAGGAAGATGGGCTGCTGCTCGGCACGATGCATGCTGATCCTCCTGTGTTGTCTGCAGTTGGTAAGATGTTTTTCTGTCGAGATGCTTCCACATAAGCTCATCTGCTGACTATCGTTCCCCTCCGGTGATCCCTTACAACTTACACTAATGAGGAACCACGACATTGCAGCTGCATTTAATACATAGAAATAAATAGCTGAAAGACTATGTGTTCATTATTAAAGTTGATTTGTTGGTGCTTTGACGAGCTTATCTTTTGTATTTTTTATTATTATTGAATCTTTCGTTTTCCCCTAACGCTACTATATAATATTGCCTATACTTCAATACCCGTGAAGCACATTCTTTGGGTTTGTATTTGATGACCTTCCGTTCACATTGTCATCGTTCATTCAGGTTTCTGCACCAACTGCAAACTCAAATGAAACACAAGTTAGAGGTGGTTCCAGCCTCTCAAATGCTACATTTAGCAGGTTTTCTGTTCAAATACATTGCATTTATTTTGGGTTTTAGACTGTTGCTCATGCAAATCAAGCAATTTGAAGACGTCACCTTGGACTCTGCATGATTTTGACAAGCATTTTTCATTACTTTCTGACATTTTATTGAATAAACACTTGGCAGATTAATCAATATAACTGGTAGCTGCACCTTAGTACACGTTTCATTTTGTGATCCATGTTAATACTAAGCTTGTTGTGGTTAGAGGAGCTTATGAAAAGCAGCGCACCACTACAACCACCACAATGAGGGGCTGGACCCACTTTGTCCTCTCTGTTTCCCACCCTGCCCTCCCCCCCCTTCATGACTCACTGGGGCTCAGAGGGACACAATACTTCAACCAGCTCTGTCTTTGTCCCCCGCGGCTCAGCTGCCTTGACAACTTGCAAGAATCAAAAATGCAACCTTGTGTTATGCACAAGCAAGAGATTCAAGTAAAAAAAACTCAAAAAAATTCCCTTTAACGTGTAAAAAAAACAGGCCGGGGCAGCAGAGTGTCACCTGGTGTAACAAAGTGAAAGTCTTTTATAAGACGTCATGTCTCTAAACTCTGTCTCTGCTCCTGTTGACCCCTCCAGATCACTGCGCTGGAGAGGCAGGTGTTTGACTTCCTCGGCTACCAGTGGGCTCCCATCATGATCAACTTCCTCCACATCATCATGGTCATCCTGGGCCTGTTTGGTGTCATCCAGTACAGATCACGCTATGTTGTTATGGTGAGGGAACTGTCTGAGGGATCTGCAAATTGATGTTTCTACGCTACGGTTTCTGTGCAGGTTAAACAAACAAGATATACCATGTTAATTAGTAAGCTTCGGAGGTGCTGGTAGGCGGATTTTGTTACCTTTTGTCAGAGCCGGGCTAGCTCTTTACCCCTGTTTCCAGTCTTTATGCTAAGCTAAGCTAAAGCTAAGCTAACCGGCTCCTGGCTGTAGCTTCATATTAACCTACAGACATGCGAGAGGTATCCATCTTCTCATCTAACTCTTAAAAAAAAAAAAAGTGCATTTATTGAAATGTCAAATGTCAAACTATTTGTTTAAAATGTAAAAACCATAGAGTCATTAACACCATCACCCTCAGGTAGGCCAGATCTGGTATTTCACAAGAAAAAAAGCAACATTGGGGTAAAAGTTATTAAAAAAAATACACATAGTTTTGTGTAACAGAAATATTTGTCTGTCTGTCTTCTCTCTTTAATCTTCTCACGCCTCAGAGTATCTTAACACACTTGTGTCATTCATAATTAGGACATTTGTATGTAAAAGGAGAAGCCCTGAGCTGCACTTTGACCACGTTGAAGAATTGTGAGTTTTATTCATTTTCAGTGTTTTTGTGTCCTCAGTACCTGCTGTGGACGTTGTTGTGGGTCGGCTGGAATGTCTTCGTCAGCTGTCTCTACTTGGATTTGGGAGGTCTTTCAAAGGTAAGTCTAATGGTCACATACGTGTCATAATTAGAGACCCACACGGCCTCAGATCCTAAATACAGTGTTCAGCTCTTCTCATGTCTCCTGTCGTTTCTGTTGACAGTGGCTGTTTATTTCTCCTCACTGCGTTGGAAAACATATTGATTTTTTTTTTGGTCTTTATTGATGGTGATGCCAATATTAGACAAAAAAAATTATTTAGTATTAAAAAATGCTGATGATTAATTATAGTAATTAAAGTGGTGGCAGTTGTACCTGCGGTCGTATTGGAAGTTACAATAATGAACTGATTATTTGATAAGTGCAAGGTTATTTCATCATTAAACTGTAAATAAACATTTGTTTTTTATTTTTTTAAAACAACTTTTGGGATCTGATGATAACTTCTGATCTATTTCACAAATTACTTCAATTAAATGAATCAACAATAATGACTTTAAGATGTTTCTAGTGTCTTCCAATTACTTACCACCACAGAACCTAATGAACCAACAGCTACTATACAATAGAGCTTTTAAGTTACATCTTAAACTTTCTCCCTGGACTCATTACTGTGTAAAGCAAAACTATACAGCATGTACTGTAGAGGTTTTAATCTGTTCTATCAGTTACAACATTGTCTTTTCCCATCTTCACTTTGAATTATAGACATAACGCTGAAAAACCAGAGCCGTCAGAAAATAACTAAAAACCCATCTTTTAATCATTTATCTGTACATATAATAAGATTTGGAATGAAATCTATTATCACATTACATTAAAACATTTTTTTATTACGTATTCACTTTAAAAATAGTTTAGTTGCTCTCATGATTTGCGGTTTAACTTGTTTCTTTTATTGCTGTTTATTCTCCGGCCCACAGCTTGTAATGTGTTTCATTGCTCTGCTGTTCTAAAATGAAATGAAAAATGAATAGCTTCATCGAGAATGCAAATACTTGTTTGTCGTGGCCTCAGACAGGAAGCGAGGCACATTCTGAATCACATCATGTTTAAGTGGGATTTTACACTTTCTACTGCACCCAGTCTAACAAAGCAGAATATCTGTTTAGAACCTGAGAGGTGAACCGTTGCCTTCTCATCTCTTCTGCAGGACGGTGACATCCTCTCCCTGGGAGTATCGTCGCATCGCTCGTGGTGGAAGGACAACGGGCCGGGGTGTGAGAGCGACGGCCTTCCCTCCGCCGGGTGGCAGAACCAGCGAAACCCCGAGCTGACCACGGTGCTGAGCTGCTGGCTGGAATACCAGTACATCGAAATCCTGCACTGCATCCTCCAGCTCCTCGTGTCCGTGAGTCTCTGTCGCCGACATGAGAAACTCATTCATCAAGTATCACGGTTTAAAACCAGCGAGAATGTCAACAGAATTACTCCGTGACGCTTTAAGGAAACTTCAAATTGAAAGCATATTTAACATTTTAATATTCTTCTAATATCAGTAAATATGCTAACACAGAAATGGACTGTTGCCTAGCAACAGCAACTCTAAATTGGCAAACCGGCATGGAGCGTTTAAAGATGGCACCACGTTATCGCACGGGTGTCTGGTGGTAGTTAGTTGTGCTGCTGAGCGTCTCAGCCTCTAGTTTCTTTTATCATGGTATGAAGCAGCTTGACAATCAGATCGACAGATACACACACACACACACACACACACACACACACACACACACACACACTGAAGGCCTTCGTACCGCAGGAAAAGTACCATTTGTCATAAAAATAAAAACATTCAAAAGCTGTAATTCCACATAAACAATATGTGGAATTGATCATAAATAACTATGAATATCTAAACAATCTAAAATCTAAGAAATCTTGTGACCCTTACACAACAGATGTTTGGCACAGGCGTTATCAATAACATGAAGGAAGAAGCTAAGTGGAACTCGGCCTTTATTATTTCCGACTGTGACATTTCAAAATGTCCTCTGTGAAACCCTTCATGTTGTCACCACCACGAGAGTGTTTCTAAACCATGCCTTGTGATAAATAATGCTTTTGAAATATAAAAGAAAGAACATTTGAAACACTGTGATTCACGTTGATACATGTTTGTGTGTTTCCCTCAGCTCCCAGGATTTGTTTATGCCGGCTACATCGTCAGCACTCTCTCAGATGAGGAGGACAGCTGTACGTATGCTCCTGATAGACACCATTGATAGGACATATGATTCATTTTACATTGCATTTTCCATTTTACGTATTTTATGCAGTATAAAGAAAATGCACAACCTTGCTTTCCCATTTAGTTTGTGGTTGAATTGGTTTGTATCATGTGTTTACGTTTTTCTTTCTTACTTTAGTTCATTTCATTGCTGAATTGTATCATCCATCCAAACCCTCTCAGTTGCTCTGCTAGTGTAAAAACCTGCAGGTAGGTTTAGTGGCATGACTGTCATTGCCTCTTATTTTCCACCCATTCTAATCTATGCCATTGTCCATTATATTTGTTTAACACCTAATACACAATGTATTCTTCTTTTCTTTCGCTTATAGATTATAAATAACCACACAAGGGAGGAAAACCAGGAAGGAGCCGGAGACTGTCATCATGTAATTGTTTTGGTGTGTATTTGTCAATTAAGAACACCTGTTGCTGGAGTTTTGCCCTCTTCAGACTGTTTCCCGTGTGCCAGAAACAGCCAACCTGTTTCTACTCAGGCCTAAAATGCCGTAAATCTAGATTTAAATCTACCTCTGTGTGTGTGTGTGTGTGTGTGTGTGTGTGTGTGTGTGTGTGTGTGCGTGTGTGTGTGTGTGTGTGAGAAAGAGCTATCAATCTCTCGATATGAAGCACTCAAGTACAAAGAGAAAAGTGATGTAAATAAGTAGGCCTAGCAGATCCTGTCGGATGTTTTGCAAAATGTATAATTTATTAATAATGTTTCATTTCAGTTTGAAAAAGTGGCCATTCTAACTTGTGTAGTGTACGATCAAATGCAGTGAAATAAACAATGCTCACGAAACGGCTTGTATTGTGGCGTTGTACACATTTCTTTATTATTAAACATTTCTAAGACTAAAAAAATTATTGTTTTTTTCCGCCTGTCTCTGATAATTTGTCTTTCTTTTGCACAACCCTCATTCCCACTAAACCAGAGTCTCTATATGTATAATTGTTTAAGGATTTACATATATATATATATGGTAACCGTGTATTTAGTTTTTCATTGTATTCTATTCTAATTTGACTATCTGTAAATATATTCTATGTGTGTGTAGTGTAAAGGGGCTACATCTTGTATTTCGTTGTGCAACCATGTGTTGTAGAATGACAAATAAATTAACCTTGTAACCTCAGGAGCCAAAATACAGCCCTGCCACATGCAGGTGAACAAATAGACTTAGAACAGTGTGTAAATACTTACCATCAAAAAAACAGTGTTTTTAATCGGTACATGTAATGTAAACACGACTACAACAGAGCATAATCTATTGCTGCAACCTTATTTATTGACCACACATGCATATAACGTAATAGAATATAAACGTTGTATACAACAATAAGAAAAGAGAAATTCACCCTGCAAATCTTTTTGCTATTTTCCAAGTGATCACAAAAATAATATTTTAAAATAATATATAAACCAAACAATGGTGGGCTTACTATGTATCCGTTTAATACAATGAATATAATATAAACCCATGAGAGTGGGTATTTATCGTGTCGGGATTATTAAAACAAATCCATATAAAACATTTAAAACAATCACATTTGTCAATATCTGTCCATCTGCTGCTGCTGCTGCTGCTGCTAGGTAACGTTAGCCGAGGATGCGTCTCCTACGTCACCGGCGTCATTTCCGCCCCACGGACCCCGGATGAAGCTGCCATTGGGGCAAAGTGAGCAGGGCCACCAAGGCTGGTTGGGATTTTAATTTAACGGCGAGGGGGTCGGAGCTGGATTGAAGCCCCGCTGGATTAATGTCGACAGGGCAGCGCAGAGTGCCAGCGAGGGCGACGACGAGCAGAGACACCGGCTAACGGCTGCTGCTCACTGTGTTTAACTGTGTTAGCAAACTACCGCGGATCAGGGAAACAGCTTTTCCAGCCATTAGCCTGCAGCTTACACACACACACACACACACACACACACACACACACACACACACGCGCACACTGTACGTGTTGTGCAGGGTTTCTCAGTCTGACACAACACCTGGTGGATGAATGATGTCTGCCGCTAGTATTGACCCTCAGGTAAGCAGCGAGGAGACGCGCTTTATTCCCCACAGCTCGCGAGATATGTGTGTGTATGTGTGTGTTTTTGTGTGTGTGCGCGCGCGTCTGTGTGCATCCCCACTCTGAAGACGGTGCCTCCATTCCCAAAGCTAGCCAGCTAGTTAGCCAACAGGGAGGGTAGATAACCTCCAAATGTGCTCTCTGATGGTAATCAAAGGCCTGGACCACAGCTTCCTCTGGACGCGTTACCGAAAAAGACGTTTTACTGTAATGTGTCAAAGTCAGGCTCCCATGATGCAACGTATTAACGTGTCACCGTGCAGCTAAGATAACGTGTGATGCTTTTGAATAACATTGGAGACCCATGCAAGCGTTGTGCTTTTTTCCCCTTCTCATTTCACATGCATTCCCTCCGAAGACAACGAAGGGACAAGATGCAAGCAAAGGTAAGAAGAAAATGTCTTCTGAACCTTTTTTTTTTATTTATTTTTTTATAGATGTTGCTGTACCTGTTTAACCAACTGGTACCATAAATCTGATCCATCCGACCTGTGTGTTGATGCATCTCTTGTGAAACAAATGTCTGCATTGCACTAAATACTGTATTTGCATTATGACATATTGTCGTCCATGTGTTTGCTTTTGTACTTGCACGCTGTAATGAACATTCATAATAAAGAGCAAACGGCTTATCGATAGAAAACACTGTGCACTTTTCAAAAGGTCAACTCCTCTGAAGGCTGTGTTTATCCAGCAGACGGGGGTAATCATTTTAAATCGCTGTACGGCACCAAACACCCATGGACCTCTCTTTGTCTGACTGTGACTTCAGTACAGAGAGAAGAGACTGGTCTGTTACTGGATGCTATAAACAAGCCATGAGCACCAGTGCAGAAGACCTTCTGATAGTTACACTTGGCATTGTCAGGTTTGTTCGTGTGTAGATTCCAGCTTTGACAACAGTTTGGCTTTATTGCAGCCTTCCCAGTTTCAGTGCAGAATGGCTCCCTCCACCAGAAGGACACGGTTCATGACAATGACTTTGAGCCTTATCTCACCAACCAGTCTAATCAGGTAGGAAACTCCCCCCCGACATGTCTTCTGTGACACTAAAATCATGTAATGTCTAACAAATGATCTTAATTCTATTTGTGTTTGTAGAATAACAGCTATCAATCCATGACAGACCCTTACCTGTCCAGCTACTATGCCCCCTCCATTGGATTTCCTTACCCTCTCAGTGAGGCTCCTTGGTCCACAGGAGGCGACCCACCGATTCCCTACCTGACGCCCTATGCCCCCCTCAGCAATGGAGACCATCATTTCATGCACGACACGGTGTTTGGGCAGCCGGGCGGGCTCAGCAGCAGCATCTATCCTCACAGGTTTAACTTTTTCCCCGAGAACCCGGCCTTCTCGGCATGGGGCACCAGCGGTTCTCAGGGCCAGCAGACTCAGAGCTCGGCCTATGGGGGGAGTTACAGCTACCCCCCCAGCTCTCTGGGAGGCACCCTGGTCCCCGACGGTCAGACGGGGTTCCACAGTGACACCCTGAGTAAGGCGCCGGGTATGAACAGCCTGGAGCAGGGCATGCTGGGCCTAAAGATAGGCGGGGACGTGACTGGAGGTGGCTCGGGTGTGAAGAACGCCGGCTCCCTCGGAGGCGGCAGTGTAGCTGCCGCCGTTGCGACGGGCAACGGCGGCACGCCAATCGGAATGCCCCCCCCGAAGCCGACATCGTGGGCCGCTATCGCTAGTAAACCTGCCAAGCTGCAGCAACAAAAGACCAAGAACAAACTTGGCCCACCCATAGCTGGAGGAGGTCTGCCTCCACCCCCCATTAAACACAACATGGACATTGATACATGGGATAATAAAGGAGCCATTAGTAAGATGGCCCCTCCTTTGCCCCCACATCACCACCACCACCACCACCATCACCAACAGCCCCAGCTTCACTCCCATGCTCCCAGTCTGCTACCCCCCCTTCAACAGTCCCTACAGTCTGCCCAGTCCCTCGTGCAGCAGATGACCATGCAGGGTCCTCCACCTCCTCCGCAGTCCTACCAGAATCACAACTCCGCTCCGACACCTCAGACCCGCTGGATAGCGCCTCGCAACCGCAACTTGTGCTACGGGGGCGGAAGCTTGGACAGCACCGGCTCCTCTAACGGCGGCGGTGTTGGTAACGGAGGGGGCGGGGGCGCGCCTCCAGAACCGGGATCCGAGTCCCACCCGGTGCTGGAGAAGCTGCGGGCGGCCCACAGCTACAACCCTAAGGAGTTCGACTGGAGCCTGAAGAACGGACGCGTGTTCATCATCAAGAGCTACTCCGAGGACGACATCCACCGCTCCATCAAGTACTCCATCTGGTGCAGCACGGAGCACGGCAACAAGCGCTTGGACTCGGCCTTCAGGGGCATGAACTCCAAAGGTCCCGTCTACTTGTTGTTCAGCGTCAACGGCAGCGGCCATTTCTGCGGCGTGGCCGAGATGCGCTCGCCTGTGGACTACGGCACCAGCGCTGGCGTTTGGGCGCAGGACAAGTGGAAGGGCAAGTTTGATGTGAACTGGTTGTTTGTTAAGGACGTGCCTAATAGCCAGCTGCGCCACATCCGCCTGGAGAACAATGACAACAAGCCGGTCACCAACTCGCGTGACACTCAAGAGGTTCCTCTGGAGAAGGCCAAGCAGGTGCTCAAGATCATCGCCCAGTACAAACACACCACCTCCCTCTTTGATGACTTCTCCCACTATGAGAAGAAGCAGGAGGAGGAGGAGGTGGTGAAAAAGGTAGACGTTTCCTTTTTCCATGTAACGCATGACACTTTTTAAAAAATTGGGATTAAAGATATTTAATAATAATACATTTTAATTCTGATGCTGATGCCAAATACACGGTTAGTTGTCTCTGTACAGAATACAGTGCTGAGACAGAGATGACACTTTTTATGAAAGACATCTTGTTGATTTAAGTTTTGGATTTTTCTTTATGCAATAAATGTTAGAAGGGAAGACTGAAATTACAATATAAATATAAAACATATAAATAAAAGTGCATGTACAGTCCTTTATTTGTAAGCTGGTTTCCATTGGTCATCGTCAAGTTTGAGATGAAATATTAAAGTTGATGTGTATATTTTTAATAAGCTCTTTGCATGTTTTTTTTGGTTTTTTTTAACAGAGCTATGAGCCTGCCCCAATACAGAGCCGATCCCGAATCGATCAGGTAAAGTCTGATATTAATATATATATATATATATATATATATATATATATATATATATATATATATATATATATATATATATATATATATATATATATATCTCACTATATGACAAAAGCAGAATTACACACATGAAGTCATCAAACTGATATTTAATGCAGTCGACTGTGTTCAAACAAAACTCTTCATATGTTCAGTATCTCGTTTTCTTTATCTTCAATTCAAATTTGCACCGAATTATTAATTCAGACAACACATTTTTGTAAAATCATAACATTCAAAATGATCACGATATAATTCCACTCAGTCGATTAATGGTAATACTGTTTCGTGTTAGTGACGTGATCATAATTTATCTGTGCAATAATTTATGATTTCCTTTTTTGTTTTATTTTTTTTATTCCCCATTCCAGGATCGCCAAAAGTGAAGGGAAGACGACCGTCGACGGAGTTTAGATTTTAAAAAAAAAGGAACACAAGGACATAAAGAAATTGAAACTAATATTTTTTTCTATTTAATTTTGTTGACTTTGGCCCACGTCAGATTTTTGACCCACAATGCTCCTGGCTCCCAGTCTTTAAGAGGCGAGCAGGGATGAACCTAGTTCCACCGGTTGAATCGCTTCAACAATATGTATTTTCATGTTGTTGTTTTTCTCTCTCTCTCTCTCTCTCTCTCTCTCTCTCTCTCTCTCTCTCTCTCTCTCTCTCTCTATTTTTTAGCCTTACAAATCTCTATCGCTACCCCCCCAGAACTCGCATTCTTAACTAAATATAAGTAACCAATATCTGCACGTCTGTTTTTGAAAATCTCTTGACAACATGCTGCTGATATTCAGTGACTGTTCACTTTGTGGTTTGTGTGTTGGAGAAACGTTAAGTGCTTGTATTGGTTAATCTTAACGAGTGAACATGAATTTATTGACAAATGTCTGCTATCTGTTTGTGGCCAGTTGTATTTTATATCATCGGATGAAACGATTAACTTCTACACTGCCCCCTGTTTTCATGTGAGGGGTGTGTTACTTGGTTCGGAGTGTGTACACTGAAGGTCTCTGTGTGCACAGACGTGATCGTGCGAGGTCGTGACCTTCCAAGGCCTAAATGTTAGGGTTTTAATGAATCTTACTCAAACTGGCTTACAGCTGACTCCATTCAAAATGAAGGTGGAGAATATTTGGGATGTTGTCTCTCCTCTAGAGCGGAGCCTTAACATTTCTTTTCAGCACTAAATGAACATTTTTCCTTTTTTTTTTTTTTTTTTTTTCCAGAACTGTACCTCAGATGTTTTCAGCTAGAGATTCAGGGAAAAGATGTCTATAGAGATCAAACGCTCTTAAAGGTGGTCCCTCTCTTTCGTGTTTTAAAGGATGGAATTACAAATCTACTGTATGAGTTCAGGTCTTATCTACACAAAATTTGCTTTCTGTCTTATTTCCCCGTTACGGTGACCCCCCCCCCCCCCCCGCTGTTCAAACAGGAGCTCTCTTGTTTATGGAATTCTGGAGGAAATGTAGCATGTACTGCTTTTAAAACTCAGGCCAGGCCTGTTACTTTTGTTTTTCTTTCTGTTTCTTGTTCTTTCTTAACAGAATTATAATCTTGGCATCATTTCCATCGCTATAACCTGTCCACATCATCCTCAGAAAATGTAAGCTTTAATGTAACGGCATTTCTAACTGAGATCGCCTCGAAAATGTTTAACTGTAGCATTATACTTAACTGATTTATTGTCAAGTGTATGAAAACCCAGAGGCTAGCCTATATGGTCTATGTTGTGTGACTTTCTTTTTCTTCTTTTCTTTTTTTTTTTTTTTTTCTTTTTTTTTTTTACTTGCTTGCTGTATTGTGTGTATGCAAGAGTGAAAGAAAAGAGAGGGAGTATGATTGTGGAGCAATCAGAGTTATATTACTGGTATTGGATTATAGAAAATTTATGCAAAAAAAAAAAAAAGAAAAAGAAGAAGTTTTAAAGTCACCCCTGAATTTAATATCCATTGTATCAGAGGTCACTATCACATACTTAGATTTGATCATCTCCATTATTAAAGATATACTTATCTGTTCTCTGTGGGTGTTTATTGTGACGAGGATTATATGTGCACGATTAAGTTAATGTTAATATTGGATTCCGAAATAACAAAATTTGCAACATTCGAAATTGAAATAAGAACAAACCGACAAAAGTGAAACCATTTGAAATGCATTTTTAATACGATCGCAGCACCTCTGATACAAAATCTCTTTCTTTTGATTCCTTCACGAAAAATACTGCTTTAAATATGTTTTACTCTCAACATCACACTTGTTTGGCTTTAAAGCACTATTATTAACCGGAAAGATTTTGAATCGTGTCTCCCAGTTTGCTTTATTAAATTATCATTTGTCATGAATTATTGTGTGTGAATGGACTGACAGCCACCAAGTATGTGTTCTTGGACAGCAATGGAGCTCCATCAGGCTTTGGCACGCGCACACACACACACACACACACACACACACACACACACACACACACACACACACACACACACACGACAATAAGACAAATATAGAATATGACCACGTTTATCCTTTGAATCCTCTTTGTTCAGCTGCTCACAAACATTTAAAAACGTACTTTCAAGGATTGTAAAAGTGATGACATTTAGGTTTGCAAGAAGAAGAAAATCCTCCAGTGGAAACTTTGTAGTCTCTCTCATGAGATCCTTGTAAAGAAATCGTTAAGTCGATGTGGTGGAAGAACTGAGATCAAATAAAAGTGCTGATGCTGCACTGTGAAGACACTCCAAAGCACAGAAAACCTTCAAAAGTAGTCATTGTGCTGTAAAATGTAACCTGTCGTTTGTTTTTGGATTAATATTACTGCTGCATTCATGTTGCACTTTACAGTGTATTTATTAACTACACACTGTTGTATCGTTCAGTCTACAGCCACACGGTCTATGAGATCATGTGTTTAGCGTCGCTGGCCCGTGAAAAAGAGCACTCAGCATTTTGACGTATTTGTCATCATAACTCGAGCTGTCAGACAAATGAAGTGTGGTAAACAGTACAATAACTAACATGTTTTCATACATGATACAGGAATCTTCAAGTTGTCAACGTATATATCTTTTTAAATATATATATATATATATATATATATATATATATATATCTTATTTTTCCTTCTTCTGTCATTCGGTCTAGTTGACTTTGCAGTCCAGGAGGTGGTGTTCAGTACAGCTGACTCAGGCCTGTAGTTTAATTCGTTATTGTGACAAAAGATATACTCAAGATCAACCTCACAGCCATTGTAATGCTTTATGTTTTTAATATCCTTCCAAACACAAGTTTATACATCGTTAGAGCTGAAACAGGTATTCAGTGACAGTAAAGCTAATCAGCTACAGTTTGATGCAAAGTGTTTTTAATTGTTTTTAAAAGTCGTTTATTAAGCACAACTCCAATAGCTATTTTAAAATCACAGTTAACTGAATTGTTGGTCAGACAGAACAAGACATTTGAAGGCATCACTTGGGCTGCATTATATTTCATTATTGATTAAGCTGCTGAAATGTCAAAAAATAGTGGGAAAAAAAAGCCCAATAAAATCCCAAGGTGACGTCTTTAAATTGCTTATTTCCACCAGCCCGAAAACAAAATATATCAATTTTACTGTAATATATGAGCAAATCCCTTCAATGTTTGACATTATTATACATCACAGTCTGTCCACGTTTGGAGTCGTTCATTTATTTGACAGCATTACAGTCTTTATGGAAAACTTCAAGTAGAAAATCTGCAAGAAAAACAATGTAGTTTGATTAAACGTTGGTCATGATCGGTCAGAAAACAGGCAGTCTTTGTTCCTCTGAGCACAGGCATCTCTCTCTCTCTCTCTCTCTCTCTCTCTCTCTCTCTCTCTCTCTCTCTCTCTCTCTCTCTCTCTCTCTCTGCAGATGTTTTAAATCTCTTCGTCTTGATGATGCAGGACGTGGAGAGTGGGATTCCTCTCTTGGCATTCACCGCGTGCCTTAATTGTATGGCTAATAAATCAAGGTCCGCCGTGAACACGAGGAGCGGCAATCCTGTCCCTTATCGGGGAAAGTTGGAGCTTTTAAGAGCATCACAGGATGAAACACACACACACACACACACACACACACACACACACACACACACACACACACACACACACACACAAAGACTCGACAGGCCCGGCGCCATGAACGCAATACAGGGGTATTTAAAAATGTCTTCAAATGTGATTTAAATAGACACATTCAATACAGCTGCGTCAAACAGCACACTTCTTCTTCTTCTCGTCCTTGTTCACAATCACCCACTGACGCTCCTCCACCCATTAACGCCGTAATGAACTGTTCAGTTCCTCCAGTGCGTTGCAGCGGCATGATTTCATTCCGCAACACACGCAATCTGATGTTTCGGGTCTCCGGCTGTCTTGTCCTCAGCGGAAACGTCCCCGTGCGATGCGATTGAAAGAGACGGAGATGGAGGTGATCAGGCCAAACAATGCCGTCCTTCGGTGGAGGCGGGCGGGCTGGCCCGCTGATGATGTCCGGGTCAGGCTTGGAGCGGATAAAGACAGACGCACCTTCAGTCCGATCACACCTTCAGGTTAAAACACCGAGCATGCTATTCCTCTATTTTTTTTTTTATAGCCCATTAGACATTTCTTTACATCGAGCCTCCCCGTCCTGGTTTGCGTGCCCTGCTCCTCATAGGCTGAAGCAATAACGTCATGACGTAGCCTATCTTCGCTATCAAACGCTGCTGCCCCCCCCCCCTTCTCCATTAAACCGTCTGTCTGACCGGGTTAATGTATTTGGATCTGTAATTTTTCCATCACTGCAGACGGACAAAGCACCGCCGGATGTGAGATGAGCTGACCAGGGTGCTGAAACCGGACCTGCAGTGATTTGATGGAAACTCCAACATGACTCTTTTTCTCCACCAGCCTCCACCTGTCTGTTTGAATTCTGTTTTTTTCTGATGTAATATATAGTAAAGAGGGAACTCTAAGAGTGTTTACAGGTTTTAGTGTTTTTCACGTCAAAATGTCCATCTCTTCTTTGTTTCTCCTCTAGACTTTTAGACAGTGAGTTTAATTATAAGTATGTCGGGAGAGCTATAGATACATATTTTTATAAGATAGGCTACAACCAGGTGACAACGTCCAGATCTGTAAAGTGGCACCAATGCAGAAGTGACTCAAACTTGTATTCTTTGTAATGGCCAGCAGGGGGCGACTCTTCTGCTTTTGTTTGATTGTTTGATTGTTTGACGTTTGATTGTATAGAAGTCTATCAGAAAATGACTCTACTTCTCACTTTATTTATTACCTCAGTAAACATTGTAAACATGAGTTTATCGTCTCAATCTCTAGTTCCAAGTTTTTAAATTGATCTTAAAGATTGACACAATTTTGTATTATATTTTTCACCACTAAAATAACGTAGGAACCACCAACCTTAACTAACCTCATAGAGATGGTCGTCACAAGTGCACGAGACGTATTTGACACCCTTTGAGCAGAATAAGCTTAAGGGGAGTTAGGTCTCGCCATTCCAGAAATGGAGTTGCATTGTGGGTAATGTAGGCATCAGCTTTTGACCAAAACTAGGAATGCATGGAATAAAAAGTTGTTGTGTTTTTCTGGTTCTGTATTGACTTTGATATTGTCCAAAACTGTCCATCGTGAGTCTGACAATGTAATAAAAATAAAAAACTACACTTTCTTAAGAACATCGCCAATTTACACATTTTTTATTGACTAAACCATGCAGGCCATGTTTGGGGGTAATGTGTAGACTATTTAATGTTGCCTAGTTGTTATATCAAATCCACCGTAGTAAGGGGATTCCTGTAATTCGTATTTCCATTTTTACATATTAAAGAAGAGTCTATGGCCATCTTTTTGTGAGACCACAGTATAATGTTCTGTAATGTCCTTTCATGGAAACGTAATGTCTTAGCGATAATGATGAATGATATTTGTGTTTTCTTTTATTTTTACAAATCATCAACAAAACTCTGACTAGAACAAAACAGTACAGAAAGATACCACCAGGGGGCGTTTTGTCCTGGATGTGATTTTTTTCACATTTTTTTAGTTATCAGAAAGAACTTCTCTTCAAAGGATTTTTTTTAAACACTTGACCCACTGTCACCTTGACCTTTAATGAATACACAAAAAGATTAAATACAATTCAAACGCTGCATATAAGACATAAAAAGCAGACATGTTACAAACAAAAGTAAAAAAAGTAAAAATCACTTTCCCTTCTTAAGACACAATAAGTCTATCTATTACAGAAGTTGAGCCACATACAGGCCCCTTCACCTTTTACCACGTTTTTGTATGTTGCAGCTTTCCACACTCAATACCTCATAATGACAAAGCAGAAACAGGATTATAGAGATGTTTGCAAATGTATTTAAAGAGGAAAAACAATGGAATATCACAATGGCATAAGTATTCAGACTCTTTTCAATGACGCTTGAAATTTAATTTAGGTGTCTCCCATTTCTCTTGATCATCATTGAGATGTCTCTACAGCTTGATTTGAGTCCACCTGTGGCAAATTGAACTGATTGGATAAGGATCAGGAAAAGGCACACACCTGTCTATTTATTGACTCACAACTAACAATGCACATCAAAGCAGACACTAAGCCATGTGGTCAAAGGAATAACCTGCCGGGCTCAAAAGACAGGATTGTGTTCAGGCACGAAAGCGCAAAGCTTGTTGTGTCAAACCCAAGAAGACCCCAAATGCGCTTCAAGTAAGTATTGAGACTCGGGTCTGCAACATTTTCTAAACCTGTTTCCACTTTGTCATTCGCAACAAAACAAGGTAAAAGAAAGTGTACGGTATGCTGTATGAACTGTATGTTTATTCAGAATAATAATTTGTTAATGCACTTAATTTAAGTTCTCTCTCAGAAAAAAACAAAAAAGTTTTCCTCTCTGTCTTTTTAAAACACACAGATTGTTAAACAATGTCTGACGTTAAACAAAATCTCATGTTTTCTCGATCTGTTCAGAACAGAGGCAAGACAGATGAATTTACAACTTACTGTCCTTGAACGAGGAAATTTCCATTTTTATCAATAACAAAAGTAGAAAAACTGTACAATAGCGCAGCTGTATGCACTGTATGCTTTCTAAAAGAGTGTTCCGTTGTATAAATATCTATAATAACATCATTATAAATAGTTGTTTATAAATATTTTCAGTGAAATCAAGTTCTCAGGAGAAAAAAAGTCCTTGTTGTCGCCTCGCTCATTAATTGCACTAATTTGAACATTGACCAGTTCATAACTTCCAACTTAAATAAAAAGAAATACAGCAGCCAAGAAATTAGAAAAAAAATAGATCAATAACTTACAGTAAATACAAGAGAACAAAAGTCAAGTTCCTTCAATTTCAAGAGGAGAAGTTTGTGGTGTGTTCATGTAAACATGTGATTCCATTGTCAAAACAATGCCAAAGAAAACACAACTTTATACCAATCAAAAACTATTATTACACTACATTGTACTGTACTGGTTATGCTTGCATGCATTGTTCACAGCCAAATCAAAATAACCTATTTGTAATCTAACAGGTCGACGCGACGAGCTTCTCCAAAGATGAGGAAAATCCCGAGGCCTGTGGCGTTCACTAAAGTGATGAGGGAGAACACCGTGGTCCACGACAACGTGACCTCGATCAGGTAACCTGAGACCGAGACCAACACCACTCCTGTGCAACCACACCGAGGGGAAACATGACAAGAGGTATATTTGAGATCAGCGCCAGCAGTAACAATGGACATGTTGCAATTTTTTTTTAATTCTGGATATAATAGAAAGAAGTCATTTCCTAAATACTGCAGAAGAAGCGGTGGTACGTACCCATGAAAGCACCCATCATATTCATAAAACCTGTTGCAGAAAAGGGAAAAATTGATCAACGAAAACAACGATTGGCACAGTTTTATGAAACTGGAATGTAGGCGGCTGGAAACTCACCGTAGATGGCTCCGGCACATGATGGGCAGAGATCTTGTACGTTCACACCCACACCACTGAAACGCATTGAAACTCATTACATTTACAGGATAACTCTATTTTACACTGTGGAATATATGAAAATGATGAAGTCTGGTGATATTCTATATTTTTAGTATTATCAGAAAAGACCAAAACCAAGAATAACAAGTATGGTCTATGTATCCAAAGCCTGATGCCTCTTATTTAGTAAGTCCTCTGTGCTCAATGGCACAGAGGACTTACTTTGTACTGTCTTTTGAGTACACGCCTACAGCGTTCTGCTGCCGTACTTGTTAGAGCACCAAATGTGTATTAATCCGCTGCTGGAAATAGTCCCTGACAAAATGTGCTATTCACTCCTGTTTTAAGTAATGTTAAAAAAACGAATGACTACAAATTAAACTCTCATTGGGATGGATTGCATGTGAATGTATAACATGTAAAATGTTTGGATGCTGAGGTGGAAGTGGAATGTTGCTTAAGAACGGCACCATGGGTTAAAAGGTTGTATGTTGCAGAGAGAGACCTAAGCAGCAGACTAGGGATGCCTGAACTTGCTCGCACGCCTCACTCCGTTTTTTTGGGACGACACAAAAACACATGTTCTACTGTTATGACGACAACCATGAAGAAGACAGAGGGTGTAGTGTGCTGCACAGATTGTAAAGCCTCCTGGGGCAAATCTGTGATTATTTTTTTTGGGCCATTTAAAGTAAAAATTGACTTGACTCCATTTTATGTTTTTCTTAAGTTTGCCTACTTTATTTTCATTCTGTGTTTCTCTCTCTGTGCTGTAAAACCTTTCTATAACAACTCATGTTGTTTGTAAAAGTTCCATTTTAAATAAAGTAGACTTAAGGGGTAGGGAGAATAAAAGTATTGAGAAACAGACAAACACATTCTTTGTTTTTGGTCTTTGGTAACAGAAATATAGAACAACAGCATCATCCTTTAAATATTTGCTTAGCTGAATTCCACTGACAAATCTTTCATAAGAATGAAATGAGGTTGTAGCAGTTAGAATACACAAACTCTACTTTACCTGCTGCTGAAGGTGGACAGACCAATTGCAGCGGAAACGAAGATCACAGCGGAGGGAAATGAGACGGCTCCGGACAGAAGCATGATAAACACACTCGATGCGCCCATGGAAAAGAACTGAGGAGGGTGAGAGGACATTTAAAAAGGTACAAGTCATAAATTTAGACGTAAAAGTGCAGGACTGCAACTTGCTATCACTCTCAATTTGATTTGGATTCATTACTGTTCAGAGAATTGTCTGATGCACTTTGTTTTAACCATGAATATAGCAAGTCAAGCTTTTCAGTTATACAGAATATATGTGTAGCTTACATGATGCATGTAGCCCATAAATAGTACTTTCACTTCTTTTGCCCTGGAGAAGCTTGTAATTACATGTTTGAAGCACACAGATAAATTCCATCATGAGCACCTCCGCAGCCAGTCAGGACAAAAACCTTTCACTGCACACAGGCGCAGCTGTTTGTCACTTGAAAACACAACTATGGTTCACTGAAGTCTTTCCACACTTACCTGCATTATCTTCCTCACCAATCCTACATTATATCCTACAGGAAAGAAAACACATGGTGTAAACATTGTTTTAATGAAGGATACTGTAACTGACTTAAAAACACACACACAGCAACAAAAGAAAAAACATGTTTAAATACCTTGGTCGATGAGAACACCTGATATGTATCCTCCGGCAAGTGCTGATGGAATTGCAACAAGCCATGGAATTACATTATACACAGATCCCTGCAAGAATGGACAGGTTAGCATTCAAACAATGTAGTCAACTTGAGGCTGGTGTGTGTGAAGGTGCGGCAATCTATAGTACAGTTTGGTTGTGTTCATTGACCAAATAGCAACATGTGGTAGAGAAATCAAATACCATGGCGTCTGGATAGGATTCTTTGAAGTATGTTGGCAACCACGACAATAACGTGTAGAAAGTGCTGCACGAGCACATGTGAGAAAACACCATGGCCCTGAGGAAGACGACGACGACGACACAGACAGATGTAGAAATGGGGTTAGGCTGAAAACTCAAAGAATCATGTATTGGTTGGTAAAGAGTGAAGGATTAAAGGATGTAGGCTGTACCAGACAGGTGGCTCCTTAAAGAGACTCAGCCAGAGTGTTCTTGACAAACTCCATTGTGTGTCATTACTTGTTTCCATCGTTTCCATCTGCTTGGGGGCAACTTCTAAACCTGAACCACACATTGCACATTATATTTTACTGATGCCATGAGACCTAAATGACACTGTTTTTTTCATTTAGTAACGTAGTACAAACAACAGTAAGAGCCAACAGTGACGCTAGCATCTCTGACTTTGCTACAGAACTGACTATGTTGACATGTTAATTAGCCATAAACCAAAGTATTCGACAAATTACAATTTTGACCTGATGACGCTAGATGGAAAATTTAAGAGGTCACCAAAATTATTACAATTCCTCCTGAGGGAAACTTGAATATGTGTACCAAATATCATAACAATAGGTTCAATAGTTTTCGAGACATTTCAGTCAAGTGGTAGCACTAGATGGAAGGTCGGGGTGGATCACTAACGTCAGTAGGATTCATTATCTGGGGACCATGAATGTGAATACTTCACTCAAAAAGTGAAATAACTTTGACGAGATGGAAAAAGTCACTTAAGGTCATTAGGATTCACCCTCTGTGACCATAAATATTTTACAAAATATCATGGTGATCCATTAAATAGACAGAGTTTAAGGCAGGGTTGGTAATCTTCTTCAAAAACCTCTTGATGGCAATCGATGAATAAAATGCTTTGACAAAAAAGAAGATAAAATGCTCTCATGACTGTAATGGTCGGAGTATTCAGCCTTTGAACGCAATACTTGTCACAAGCGTTCCACAAGCTGCTAGCGTGAAAGCTGGGATTAATGACAACAGCCATGTTCATTGTTGACATTCATGATGACAATTTTCGAGGAGTGGCTTTGGAGGCCTGAAAGGATCTGTCCGTTGTTGAGGACTTGGCGGCTTTCTTGCTATGTTTAGCACATTTTGGAACCAGTGCAGCAACCTTTTTTAAGCAGGGCTCAGTTAGCCCTCTCCATACTCCGCCAGGTCATTCGCAAAGTGACAACTTATGGTCCCTTTGTTATTCAGGGATACATGACCGGCTCTAGTTACTGTACCTTTTATTAAACACAGCCAAAATATGAGAGCCCAGAGTCCGGAAAGGAAACCGATACTGTAGAACATGCTCTCCCAGCCGTACTGGTCCAGCAACAGGGATCCCAATCCACCTGCTAGCAATATTCTGAAAGAGCAACAAAGTGGTGTCATAATAGAGTGTGTGTGTGTGTGTGTGTGTGTGTGTGTGTGTGTGTGTGTGTGTGTGTGTGTGTGTGTACAACATACCCAAGATTGCTACCACTGTTCATGGTGCTCATTAAAAAGCCCCTCTCTTCTTCCACCACGCGCTGTGAGCAAAGGCTGGCCAAAGACGGGAAAAAAACACCTAAGAGACATTATAAGACACGTTCAGCTTTCCCAAATATATTCACTATAGTGTATATTTCCTGCAGCACTGAAACTGTTATTTAAAGGAGTTCGACAATTTGGGAAATATGCTTACTTAAACAATGCATCCCACTCTGTCTGTACGGTATACTTTGTTTGAATACTTTGTTTCTTCTTGAGTACATTTATACATACAAATAACTAGCTTTGTAAATTACCAAAATGTTTTTTTTTTTTTAAATTTATTTAATCTTGCCTTTTGTCAGTACCTCATGCAACATGAAAAATGTAAAGCCAGCACCCGGTTAGCTTAGCTTAGCATGAAGACTGGAGACGAGGGGAAACAGCTAGTCTCACTTTGTAGAATCTGAATTGTAAGTCGCTTTGGATAAAAGCGTCTGCTAAATGACTGTAATGTAATGTAGGAAGTTAAAAATAAAAGAAGAAAAAAATGCTAGCCGTTTCCAGTCTTATGCTAAGCTAAGCTATCCCTCTGCTGGCTGTAGTGTCATATTTAGTGTACAGACATATGTTGAGAATGGTATCGATCTTCTCGTCTAATGCTGGGCAAGAAGCTGAACACATTTCTTCCCCAAAATGTTTATGTGCTTCTTTATGTGCTTATTCCAATGCTGTAACTCTCACCTTGCAGTACTCCCATGAGGAATCTGGCGATAGTCATGAGAGCAAAGGTGTGAGAACCTAAGTGAGCCAGAAGAGGAGTACCAGCTGTGATCAGAGTCCATGAGACTGTAGAGATAAACAGGACACGCTCTCCTCCAACCCTAACATATCAACAGATATTATAGAATTAAAACAAAGGTTATTAGCTCATCGTTTGAAATAACGCAACACTGTTATACTAGCTGGTTTGCTTACTTGTCACTAGCATGTCCGCCCAGGATCTGTGTGAAACAGTAACCCCAGAAGAATCCACCCAGAACCAGCCCAGAATCAATCTTACTCCAGTGGAAAGATGTTGCCATTGACACTGCACAGATTGGCATGGCCATCCTGGAACAGTAGAGGAGGCATGTGCCTATGAACAGCATCAGGATCCATTTTCGAGCCAGTGGTCTGTAAGCATGAAGGGAAACAGGTTCCACTCAATGACGTGGATGATATTGTGCGTTTGGTAAAAGCAGTTTCCACAGTAACTGTGACTAAATAGCAACGTAAACACACTTGTAGAGAGGAGACTAACGAGCCATTTTAGTTTAGCATGTTAGCATGCTAAGGTTTGCTAATTAGCACAAAACACAAAGTGCAGCTAAGAATGTTGTTGCTAAGTAAAATGTTGACCTGATAATGGGACTAGATTTATCTTGCGTAGCAGCTGGATTTTCAAAATGTCACGAGATCATTCGAGAATCGCAGGATGACATGAAAATCCATCGTCAGGCTTCAAGTATAATGCGATTTTGTCCGGCCAGCCAGTGACCGTACCATTCAGCGTCCTGTGAGGAGCTTCTGGGGACTGTTGTTAACGACTATGGTGGTTCCTGAAGAGGTTAGCTTAGCTGCTGCAATAGCATCAGTTATATCAGAACTGGAGAGTAGTTAATCATCTAAAATTGAGCAAATAACGGCACTGAAGACTTGTCTGCCCTTTTCTGTGTTACAAACCATCTGGCGGGTCAGGCTAGCGCTTGATCTAAAGTTGAAGCATAAGTTATTAAAATTAATCTGCTAAAAATGACCGTAATGTAATGTAATCCTCTGGGGACCATGAATATCAGTACCAAATGTCAGTGTCGAGACATTTCAATAGATACCTAAAATGTCAACATGCTGGTGGTGCCTGAGGAAAATTCAGGGTGATCATCAAAGTCAGTAGGATTTATCCTTTGGGGACAATGAATATATACACACAATTTCATGGAAATCCATCCAATAGTTGTTAGTCTATCTTTTGAGTCAGTCCACACCAAAATATCTCTTGACTTTGGAATCCACAGAGCAATACACCACTAGCATCGCTAAAAAATAAATCCTGTTCCAGAGAAGCAAAACAACATCTTTGAAGTTCTCCTAAACGCCTGTACACCAAGTTCATATCAGTCGACTTGTTTCAGTCATCAAACATTTACATTCTGATCATTTTAAGAAATCTTGTGTTACCTAACGACATGAGGTTAACCTCTTTACACAAAATTCCAGTTGAAGCTTGACTTATCTTTAGTCTGATCTAAATCTTGTACAGTCTCTCTCACCTTGGCCACAGGTTTTGGTCCTCTTTCCCCTCTTCGGTCAAACCATTAGCTGGGTAAACTTCAACAACCAGTGGAGAACCATTGAAGTCCTCACTGCCGTCTCCTGATGTGTGCTTGTCAGCCATCCGGACAATGCTGGTGTCCTTCCTGAAATCTGTGCAGCTCTCCCACACGGGGAGCTGCGTGTCAGCTTCACCACATATCCTCAGGCAGACGGGACAAACTGGTAAAACTTGTTGGAACAAAACCCAGGTGAAGAGAACCTGTTTGTGAGTTCCCAGAAATGATCACAGAGGTTGACATTTGCATAATGCCTCCAAAGGGTAAATGAGTATTTGTTGTTTCATGCTTTTGGTTTCTATAACCCCCCCCCCACCTAATTGTTGCAATAATGTGTTCGCATCATTAATGTTGCAGCTGGTAAAGGTGGGTTTAGTTTGAATTACTTCATACACTACTGTGTAGCTCAATCTATAATAATATATCGTAATGTATTACTTGATTTATATTTTGTATTAATCTGTATCTGCAATGCACCTAGTGACTAAAGGTAAATGTAGTAGAGTAATAAAAATCTGATTTTCCTCCAAAATGTAGTGGAGTAGAAGTATGAAGTAGAATAAAATGGAAATACTCAGATAAAGTAAAATCTAAATTGTACTTGAGTTACATTCAACCACTGCTCTTATACACCACGCATCAATGGATTTTCCCCAACTCAGAAAATGGAAAAACAGTTCTTGTATGGTTCACAAAAGTTTTGTTTATTTTAATAATTGCAAATCTGATCTTAAAAATGTTGAATAATAAAAGGGATGTGGGCTCTCTGGGTCTCGTATTTGTCAAAGCCAATATCTATAAAGACAATACTACCGTAAAGGAAATGAAGGACTGACAACTAGCAGCAAGTTTGTTTTTTTATATATATATATATAAATATATATATTTATGTATATATATATATATATATTTATATATATAAAAAAAGTTAACAAACCAAATAAAATAAATAAGCGCAAGAGCATTTCCCCATTGAAAAAAAAGAAAAATACATTTACGTGCAGTAAAAGTGAAACGGCTTTAAAAAGTGGCAAAATGAATGACAATTTTTGTTCAGATTCAAACTTTCAATGCATTTGATCAATAATTATTGAAAACCAAAACAAAGCCAATGAAAACAATAATCAGTTCCAGTGTGACTAGAGTTTAAATATGAGCGTTTTCATACCACAAAGTCGTCATTGGCACCGTCACTCATTGGCGTCTCTTGATCGGAGCAGCCCTTTCTCTCAAGCAACATATGAATCCTCCATCCCTCCATCAATGGGATGGGTAGAATATTATTTTAATATCTCAACCCTCCAGCAACATAAAACCAAACCCTTTTATTTGGAGAGGCGCACACTGTAGGCTCAGAAAAGACCAAGGGCGCTAAAACTCAATGAAGAAACCATCTCTGAGTTCAACCCGTCAGTCCGTCGCCCTCTCAACACACACATGACATGATCGTAGTTCATCCTATAGACATATTGTAAAAGAAATAAAATATTATATTAATTAGAACTATATTACATTAATTAGCATATCTTTCCATTTAAATTGAAAAATACTCACATTTTTGTGTACGAAATGTTAATTTTGAACTCATTTCTGATTTGAAACTATCTAGACTCTTGCATTGCGTCGTCAATCGTGTGTAGCTTAAACCAGTTTACCCCCCCCCCCCCATTCTGGGGAGCCTAGATTTTGGCTCCACACATGCCACCATGTTTAACTTGTTCATTTATACCATCATCTCTCTCGCTCTCTTTCTCTCTCTGGCAAAATGTAGTCTTGGTGGGGGAAATGGTTATAATAAATAATACTACCGGCTTAGGCTTTAGAAAGACAAAATATAAAACAGCAACTTTAATTACGACGTCCCCAAGATCTAAAAATCCAGGAACAGTACTTATAGAATTTCCGTCAATTTGCAAATACAGCAATTTACAGTTTGCACAAAGAGTTAAGTTTTTATCTCTCATGAATGAAACATGAAAAAAAACAAAACAATGTAGCATTTGTTTATACATATATGTTACCTGGTTGTCACACAGTCACTGACTGATCATAAATTAAGGGGACGTGGAAGGTGGTTGTTCTTGTCATGTTCACTTGGGGTCCTCGATGGTGCCCGAGCTAAGGTCAGTCATTTTGGGGTATTTCACCTTCTTCTGGTCCAACTCGTTCTGTGCCCACAGCAGTAACTTCAGGAGTTTAGCCAGCTTGGGCGTTGACTCCCTGTTTTCATAGTCTAGCACAGCTTGGTTCACCTCGCTCCACACCTGTGCATCAAGATAGTCGTTTCAGTCAAAATTGAATAAACACATTTCTTGCATTCACTACGTTCTTGAAGCTTACATGCAGTCGAGACACACAACAAGCAAGAATTCAGCAGCCTGGATTCAATTACGGTGCTTTAACAATTAACAGAACTAATAAATATTATGCCCGTTTGGTAAATTTTGAATTCACAAACAGGACAAAGAGGCATTGTGTACTGTAATACTCAGGGATGAAGACAACAACATTTACTTTTTCTTTTCTCCTTGGTCCAAAGCTGGATCGAATGAACCCAAACTTTACGTGTGAAAGCACCTTAAAAATTGCTGTGCAGAATCTCCATTTCCCCCCCCCCCCCCAGCCATTCAAATAATGAGGTGAAATGGTAAAGTCAAACTAAACAACAATTCAGTCCGATTATCCAGCTGAGAACTCGGTTTAAAAACCTGCCCACCTTTTGCCGCTGCATCATGTTGAGCAGGTCCCCGAAGGGCGACTCTTCTGGGTTGTCAAAGGCCAGAAGGGCTAACGTTCTCTCCATCTCCGTCAGACACTCGCGGCTCTCCTCCCCCTGCTCCGCCAACTGTGTCTGGGCAAACTCCAGCGCTGACTCGGTCTCCCTTAGCCTGATTAACTCAATCAAATGTTGCTGCTGCAAGAGAGGAAAACAAAAACAAAAGTACAAGCAGTGAATGTTGAAGTTCAAGCTTTATCGAGAATCTGATTATTTTCCTATTTAACTGTAGGAAAGATTACATATGCATGACCTGCATAATTTGGTACCCAACTACTTTACAGGAGGCACACCCTAAAATCAGAACTACTGGCGATTACTCCGAGACTCTGTGCAAATGTACCTGCAGATGAAAGTACAAGTATCGATTGGTGTCGAGCAACTCCGGGTGTAGGCTGTTGATGAGTGCAATAGCTTCCTGTATCTGTCCCTTCAGGATCATCTCCCTGATCTTTATCCTTTCGTCCAGAGAGTCCAGGTCCACACTCGGCTCGATCCCAGACTCCATCCGAAACTTCTCTGCAGCTTCTTTGAAACCCTCTTGAAAACAGACAACAAAAGGCAGAGGCAAAGACATTAAGGAAAGCTATGCATGATGTCTTCTGGCTTGAGCGAGTGGCACATTCAAATCACTGTAGTCGAGCTCCATGCCTCACCTGTCACCAGGTAATTCATAATGAGCCGATTCATGTCCGCCCTCTGTATGTGAACATTGTTCAATTTGTCCATCCACTCTTCTTTTGTGATGTCTTCTGGCTTTTCAGCATAACTCATCGTTGGGATCCTGGGGGGAAAAAAAGAGGAAAATCCATTGAAAACACAGCGAAACGTGAGCAAGACTGACACAGCTTGGTCACAGTTTGCACCTACACGAGCAGTAACGTTTCAACCGTGCAGGAGACAGATATGAAGGCTTTACCGCAAACACAACACTGACATGAATGTTTGATAAATAACAAAACAGACAAGATATGCGTGAGCTTTAAAAAAAAAAAAAAAAAAAAAGAGGCGGTTGAGCGCTTGCTCGCGTCACAGTAAAAAGAATAATAATTTGGAGATTCTCCGAGGCTTCCAAAACAAACCCATTTCCTCTTGGGCAACAAGCCGTGGCTAGTTAGCAGACTGTGTGCGTTTACACAACTCACCGTGCAAACACGCGCTCCGGCGATTATCCTCTTCGTACAGCCGTTAGTAGACAACAATCACAACAAAAACGCGCAGTGTCCTCCCGGTGCTTTTAAGAAGAAACGTGTTAAAACGCAGCGTACACAGCCAAGGTTTTCAGCGGCTAGCTAACTAACCGAGCTAATGTGATAAGCCTCGCGATAGCAGCGTCGGCCCCGCGAGCTCTGCGATTGGTGAAGCCAGTGACGTCACCGTTGCCGAGGAACAGTCAGTGCAGCGGATGGTCAAATCTAATATATATATATATATATATATATATATATATATATATATATATATATATATATATACATATATATACGTATATATATATATATATGTATATATATATATATATATATATATATATATATATATGTATATATATATATATATATATATATATATATGTATATATACTTTATTGTTATGTTATTCTGAAATAAGCCACTCTGCATATATTTTAATGCTAATACGTTTGTACTTTTACTAGAATAACATTTTGAATACAGAAGTTTTACTAATGTAACCACACCACACTGTATATGTGTACATCTATAGCCTTCTTTTAACAAACTAAAACAATTAAGTAAACAGTTAAAATGCAAGTAAATGATGAGACATAATGGAGATATCTAAAATGTGACGACCATATGCGTTTGGAAACCTTAGAACAGGGAAGCAGATAGTATTTGAAATGTATATTTACTAACACATCTCGATTTGAAGAAGAGCATGTATTATGCATTATTATTCACAACCTACACAACTCCTAAGACTAACCAAAGACCGTACACACTAATTAACCTAACCCTAAATGTTAAACAAATGCAGACGCTTCCACACACAACAGGTTGACTGAATGGTTTAATGAGGATGTAAATATGAATGTAATGCCATGGACCTCATAGTCAACAGATCTCAATTTAGTTGAACATGTATGGGCAAAACTGGATTAACCAAAATTGGGCTGTGGCCCCAGAGCAAGCAACCAGACCTGCCATCATACGGTCACAGCAAGCGTTCCGCATCCGTCCTCATTTGTTGCCTTTTGGTCTGTTGGTCAGACTGCGTTTCCTCTGTGATGTAATGTGATTTTATGTTGTCATGTTTTAACAGTCTGTGCTCATCGTCCGCTTAGCACTGTACATGTCCTACTTTGCATGATGCGTTGTTGTCTGACTCCCCTTACATTTCTCCTGTTCTAATGTTGTGTGTTTTATTGTTGCTTTAATGGCTAATTTAATTACATTTGGAAACAAAAATGTGAACTTCTGCTTTAAGATCTATCTAATAAAACTTAAGTGGTCTTAATGTCATGATTTGAAATACAACTACAGTGTATGTGATTGTTTCAGCAAAATTCAGATTGACAGTGCGGGTATCAGCACGCCTTTGCTATCCAGCATCCTCAGCCTGGTCGGTTGCGCATGCGCACGTCGGGTCGCCATGGGGTGTTTGAGGAGCGGAGGGAGGCGGAGCCAGCGTACTGCTGCAGCTGTCCATGATTGTGTCGTGGGAGCCAGAGAGGGTTTGGGTACGTGCGAGATGCAGCCATAGTCACGCTACACTGTCTCAAACATTATAACCTGCTGGGATCGTCAGTGTTGCAGCGCATCACAGCCGACTGAAAGGTGAGCCCGAAAGGTGCATTTCGATCCGTTATTTGTCCGCGAGACACTGCCCCTTGCCCTTGAAAATTACTGCTGACGATCCATCCCTGGCTTGCATCAAGCACAGGCCGGGAAGCGAACCAACATGGATGCTGCGCGCTATACTGTGGCGGTGTGCTGGTGATGATGCTTTGCAGAGATTATGCTCCTAGCATCGCATTCACAGTCTAATCCTTCTTATAGACAATTGAAATCGGGATGCGACAAAGGGAATTTGACACACACTTGCCAGAGCAGAGCGCTTTGGGGCGGTATAAATGTTGAAATAAGCTGTGCCTGGGCTTCAAATAGACCAGTGGCTGTTCATCTGTATCACGATGACACCCATTTGGAAGCAGCTATGTTCTCAGGAATGGCGTTATCCTATTTTCTATTTTCTGTATTTATTTGCAGCTGCTTGCTAAATGGGATTGTATTGCAGCATTGTAGGCTTGATGGATGTCAGTTACTGATTTACTCGCAGCAGCAGAGGCAGTCAGTGGTCCTGCCAAGATGCCACAGTTACAGTATAGCCATGTAGAAATTGACCTGGACAATTTACAGTGTGATGGTGCTAATTGCACTGAAAAACTAGTAATTAATACAGGGAAATATAATATATCCAGCATGTTGTCCTCATGGCTCTTTTAACCTTTTCCACCTATATTTCAAACGGTGCTGCGTATTTCCACACTTCAGCTTTTGCAGCAATGACAGCATTTGACCAGCTGTTGCCTGCAGTCACACAGGCCTCACTGTGGTTTTAAGGTCTGATGTTTTTTTTTTTTTTTTAAACCTGATATAAACGGGTTATCTTAACAAAGCAGGCCTGGCTGTGACTTGCAGCCTAATCAATGCTTTCTGCCCTGTGTGCTCAGCCTGTGGAGACGTGAGGCATCATGGCAGAGCATCAGAGGCAGCGCTCTCTGTCCACCGCCGGGGAGTCTCTCTACCTTGTGCTGGGAGTTGAGAAGGTGGCCACGTCAGATGATATTAAGAGATCTTACAGGTGAGGCATCTCCCTCTGCGACTTACCTCGCACAACTGCCGCGGAATAGCTGCTGTGATTACGTTTGTGTTTTATTGTCTTTTCTTTCTTTTTTTTTCTGCGCAGGAAACTGGCGTTGAAGTTCCACCCTGACAAGAATCCTGACAACCCAGAGGCAGCCGACAAGTTCAAGGAGATAAACAACGCTCACGCGATTCTGAATGACCCCACAAAGCGTAACATTTATGACAAATATGGTTCTCTGGGACTATATGTGGCTGAGCAGTTTGGAGAGGAGA
This sequence comes from Cebidichthys violaceus, assembly GCF_023349555.1. Taxonomy (NCBI): domain Eukaryota; kingdom Metazoa; phylum Chordata; class Actinopteri; order Perciformes; family Stichaeidae; genus Cebidichthys; species Cebidichthys violaceus. The sequence goes on from NW_027176816.1 coordinate 206,863, forward strand.
ATGTTAACACTTACTTTGTCCTTTCAAGCTGGTGGGCCAAGGTAAGACTTGAGCTATCACTATATGCTCTGTGATTTATTTCTGTTTTTTTTTTTCTATTCCTCGCTCACACATTGACTCCTCACTTCCTCGCATTGCTTCCCTTCAGGCTCTGTTTGTATTCTGCGGTCTGGCCACTGGCTGCTACTTCTGTTGCTGCCTATGTTGCTGCTGTAACTGCTGCTGTGGCAAATGTAAACCACGACCTCGGGAGGGCCAGGACCAGGAATTTTATGTGTCCCCCGAGGACCTGGAGGCTCAGCTGCAATCTGATGAGAGAGGTGAGACTGAACCACCTGTGTTGCCGCTCCCCTTTTGAATTCGTTAAGAGGGTTATCAACAGGAGGAGAGGAGGAGGCTGAACAAAAAAAATGTTTCTGTTTGTCAAGCAGAGGCTGGTGGTGACCCTATAATGCTGCAACCATCAGCAACAGAGACAACCCAGTTAACAGCGGATGGGCACCACTCCTATCACACCGACACCGGCTTCAACTAAACCCCCGTCCCCGTCAAATCCTGGCCTGCGGTCCTGCCTGCTTCCCTGCTCCACCTCAGTGAGATGTAAGAAAGGGGCGATCCTTTCCACTTCAAAAAGAGTGCCGTACGGAGGAGAGGGACTAGTAAGCATGGCCCATGAAAGGAACTAATGAAGTCACATTCCTTACACCCTCTCCCTGATTGGTCCACAACTTATTCCCCCCACCCCACCCACCCACCCACCCCCCCTCTACAAGACGAAAAGAGAAACAACCTAAGTTTCCTTTTGATCTCTTCTTTTGTATTTCTTGGCCTTTTAACCGCACAGGTCGCCTACCCCACTTCCCCTCTCCCACACTTTGCATCATGGTGTAGCATGCACTGTTTATAAAACATGGTCTCCAGATTTTCGTTAATCTTCTGCAGCGTTTTTTTCCATTGCAAGACTCTATAATGTAGGTGCATCCGTATGTGCAATATATTCAAACGAGTGCGGTTTCTCGCGGAGGAGGCGGAGGGGAGGGGGGGGGTGACGTTTTTTACGTGACGTTTGATGCTGGAGGAAAGGAGAACCACGGCTCAGGGAGGAGCTTAGAGAAGAGGTGCGTTCGTTTGCTGAGGTGATCGGTGCCGTCATTAAACCCTTCGAGAACAGAGTTGTCATTTATTAGTGCAATTTCCACTTCTGATTCGCAATCGGTCCTGTTTTTAGTTGAACACTCCACCCGCCATCGTCGGACCTGCAGAACGTCTCCGGCACCGTGTTCGTTTGTCTTGCGGTGAGCTCCCCCCTGAGAGTTTTTAATAAGAATCACGAGGTTGTTGAGGCACAGAGCTTTATTTGCAGACATTTGTTTCATAAATGCCTGCTGGTGTAACATTCCTGTTATTAATTAGTATTGGCTTTCCATTCCTCCGCCTCAGCGTTATTTCAGCTTGTCTTTGCAGGATGGAGACTACTTTCCTGTCTTTCCTGCAGCACTGAACAGGTCGTCATGACCGTTATTGTCAAGGTAATTTTTATGTTGGTTTCGAAATTTCTTGCAATGCACTATTTGCATCTATTTATGGCCGTTTTCAGTCCAGGTGGATTAGCTGTAGTATGTTGATCTGTTGTTCTCAACCAAACCTAACGAGGATATTTGTGTCATTTTATATTTGTTGCTTTTTTTTTTCATCCCATCAGCAGTTACATCTGATAGATTAAAAAAAAAAATAAAAATTGACATTTGAATTTCAGAAATTAGAGGCTTCAGCTTTAAAGGAATCTCCTACAAAAACCCCGGATAATTAACATTTAAATGTAGTTTTTCATCAGTGGAGGAAATGTTATATTACAGTCGTCTAAAGTTAAAGGTAAGCATCTAGGTTATTTTAGTAATATGATGCCTTGATGCTCTTTTTTTTTTTTTTTTTT
>NW_027176816.1:213795-433662 GCF_023349555.1 Cebidichthys violaceus
AGTTGAGCCGTTCGCATGGTGACATCACAGGAGGCTGCTGCTAGCTAAACAAGTCAAAACACTCCCGGAGCTGAAAGTGAGGCAGCGATGAACCGACCAGGTAAGAACACATCTCACATTGATTTTTTTTTTATTATCACAAATATCTCGGTTAGTTTTAGTCGGCAAACTAACGTGTTTGTGCTGCTTTCGACGCTGGCCTAACGTTAGCTCCGTGTGCAACAAGTAATGTTAGCTGTTAGCTTCAGTTAGCCTCGGTTAGCTTCAGTTAGCCTCAGTTAGCCTCAGTTCAGCACTTCGGACAGCTCCGAATGTGTTGACTGTTATAACGTTATAACACCTTTACTGATACTACTGGTATACATTCTGTCATTTTAAACGTATTTGACAAAATTAAAAAAGTTTGCAACAATGATATGCTTTATCTATATATATAATATTTTTAGGTTATCTGATATTTTCTCATTGCCTCTTCAAAAATGTCATATTTACATTTTTATGTAGTCCACATACTGTAACCTAAGGTTATTCTATATATTAGTGACATCTACATTTTTCTATCTATCTAAATATAATTGTTTTAACTATTTGCTTTGTAAGGTTTTGATGGGCCGTCATCATCCATGAGCTTCTCCACGAGGATAACAGAAAATGGATACTCAGACTCAGATCTAACAGAGGAGGACGTTTGCAATCTGCGGATTGAACTTGCAAAGGTTACGCAGCTCTTTCTTATTAATCACTCAAGGTAAACACATTTAACAGTATCCGCTCACAACCTGTCTCTCTACTGATTTAGCTGTTTTGTGTGTTTCTAGATCGAGGAAGAAATTCAGACGTTGAGGCAGGTGCTTTTGGTCCGAGAAAAATATGCCACAGACATCAGGAGGCAGCTGGGTATAAGCCCTCTCAACAACATCAAACAGAACCTGTCCAAAGGCTGGCAAGACGTCCAGACCTCAGCCCCGTAAGTGCACTAGTGTCCCCCTAAACATTGCATGATTAAACTGCCTTTTTCATTGTACGGCAAAGGCTGTGGGATGGTTAAAAACTCCACTACATACCTCCATAGTCTTACCAGGCTTAACGCACCCAACCTCTTATCCGGCAGACCATTTGCCACGCATTGTCTTACTTTGACACGCTTACATAACCATGGAAAGCACACTAATGACTGTCGTGTGCTCTGCCTTAAGTCGGGGGAATAAGCTTACAACTCGTGCTTGTTCTGCTCTTGTTTCAGATATCTCTCAGCCTCGGCCACTTTGGAGGACATCAGCAACTCCAACATGTGAGTGTCGGTCATCCCGTTTGCATTATATCCGTAAAGAAAAACAAAACAACATTTCTACTGTATTTCATGGCGCAGGGGTCTCCCAATGGTTTGTCCTGTGCTCACATGTTAAAGAGGATTCTCTTCTAAGAAACAAGTGATGGGATTTTCCAGGTTGAATAGGATTGGTGCCCCGTTAATAGCCTTTAATTTTAGACTTAGTGCAAGGAGCAGTTATATTAACAGGTAATGGCAGGACTGGCCTGAAGCGTTTTTTAAACAGAGTGAGCAGCCTTCTGCAGCCACATGGACCAAAGCCACTGACGTGTATGAGCCTGTTTTTAATTCATGTGGTGAACGTGTGTGAATTCACACCTTTGTGCTCTCTGTAAGTGTCACGTGTGTGTTGGCAGTGTTGTGACTGTCCTCCATTATTCCTGACTGCTTCTTTCTACCTGCAGATACATGAGGACACGGGAGAGTCTCACTCATGCAGGCCAGGTGACATCATCCGCTCTGTCCAATATGGGCGTGACCATCACCAGGAGACTGGCAGACATGAGGTACCCTCGGGGGTTTGGCCCAGCTACTTTAATCATTTTACAATTTTATTTGTTAAAAAAAAATAGATTACAAAAATTGCAGTCACAGCCTCTACTGTCAAGCAGTGTGTAGTAATGTGTAACATGACACTAAGGCCGATTTAACCACCTCATCCATATTTTGATTTAGTTTCTAGAGAAAGTAACGGGAAAAAACTGACGTATAATTTAAGATAACATTTCATTTATCATATATTTTAGTTGTTAACAAATCCCATGAAAAGACCAAAAACAACATTAATTGATCTGAAAAATAGCACTTAGCCACACCCATTTCCATTCTGATGGACTTGTTGGGACGTCAGACGGACTTTGTTTAAAGTAATAAAATGTAAGACAACTTCTGCCTTATTAGTTAATGTATATCCCCTCATCAGCGCCCACTGACTACTTACTGCAAGACATCTTCTTTTAATTGATACTCCACCCAAAATTTCTTTTGCGTTGCGTTTCTTTTCCACTGTAAAAACTGACCATTATTAAAGCTGGATTATTGAAAACACCACAATTTCAAGCTGACCACTTCAAGCATCCATACTCCTCAGTGGTGGAACAAGTACTCAGACCTTTTACTTGGAACCAATACCACATTGTAGAAATATTTTATTACAAGCAAAAGTCATCCGTTCAAAATATTACATATAGGTGCTAAATGTGAAATTGAGAGCATATCGATTGCCTCTCAACGGCCCTCAACCTGGCGATGGCTGAGCCACGGGCTTGTGGCTAACAGTGCTAACAGAGCTAGCAGTGCTGACAGAGCTAACAGTGCTAACAGAGCTAGCAGTGTTTCTGGAGGGCGGGCGCTACGATTCTGTGACGACGCCGTCGGTCTGAAATCCTGACGGCTTGTTTAAAGGCGCCGTTTCTGTGTATTTCCTCGTGGATTGAGCGTTTTCGATACCTTCACAGTATTTATGTAGCACTTACACCTCCTTTATATTAAAAAAGGAATTAAAATCTCTCTTTTTAACAATATGGGACCAAGCATAACATGTGTTATGTTGCAGCCTGTAAAGGTGAGGCTAAGTGTATATACTGGTATCTTAATAAAAACATAAAAATACATCATAATGTATTTTATTTTGGACCAGAAACCATTTGTACCTATTTATGATGCTCTGTAAAGAACACAACATGATTGAAGGTTCATATGGGCTGAGGGTTTTGGCTGGAGAATCACTTTGAGTTTGTCTTAAAGTGTCACAGTGTCTTGTGTTTTTGTTCAGCCAGTCAGCACTCAGTAATCCAATCCCATTAGGACATCTGGACTTCATCAGCAGCCGCTGATCGGTCTGTTGTTTTCATCCAACAGCAGAAGCTGGTGTGACGTTATCTGTGTGTTTGTCTTTATCTCAACAGAGCTCTGCCTCTTCCGAGCCCACCGCGGTAAGACTGCACTGAGCTCATTGTGTGTGTGTGTGTGTGTGTGTGTGTGTGTGTGTGTGTGTGTGTGTGTGTGTGTGTGTGTGTACTGTGTAAGTAAAAGTAAAAGTAGCATTACCACAGTGTGAAATGACTAAAAGTACAAAAGTAAAAGTACTCATTATGCAGAATGGCCCATTTCAGAATAATATGTTATATCACTGTATTATAATTATTCATGTATTAATACATCATCATTTATTAGTTGATTTATATTAATAATCTGAATCTGTGAAGTAACTAGCAACTAATGTCTCCACAATAAATGAAGTGGAGTAAAAGTAATATTACAAGTACAATATTTAAGTATTAAGTAGCTTAATATGGACATTTTTAAGTTAAGTACTTATGGTCTATACCTCAAACTTTGTACTTAAGTACAGTACGTGAATGAATGAATAGACATTATACGGTTTGTGTTTTAATAAGTGTTCAACCTGCCTGGGGAGATTAAAATAAGCTCATTAGCTAACTGGTGCATTTACAGTGACGTGGACACCGACATGTTGAATGTGCATTGTCCCTGGTAAATAAATAAATAAAAACATGTGTTTGCTGATTTTGTACGATGTCTTTAAGCTCCACATGTCACTTCTAATGTTAAAACTTCATTCTCTCTTCTGCCTCTCCAATGCGACACAAAGCGCCCTGGGCCACACCATGAGTGTGCCGTCTATGAGGTGAAACATCACTGCTGTTCTTACATAAACTGCTTACTAATAACTAATAACTTAATTTGTCTGCTCAAACACAGATGGTTGACGATCACATGTGCCCTGCGTAATTTGTCTTTACGTTTCTCCGTAGACATTCCTCCACATTCAAGTCTTTCGAGGAAATGGTCGGAAATGTGAAGGTGAGTTTGTGGAAACAGCCGTGGCGGAGAGTTATTACCGCGTATGTTATTGATCGCTGATCACTCTCCTGTCTGGATCACACAGGACAAGGTGAGTGGCGGTCTCACAAATAACGGAGACACCTCTGGGTTTGAAGGAAGATCCTCACGCACATGAGGTGGACCCTTCCAAGCATATCACAAATCATCATTTTTCATACCTTGTGAAGTTAGGAAATAACGTTATTTTGATCCCTTGTCTGCGTTAATCTGTCCACTGTTATTTATTGTACTAATACAACATGACAAATAGAATGTATTACAATTGCAATGTAAACATATTTTAAACTTAAATGTAAAAAAATAGTCTTTTAATATGTGAGTATGTTTTATTTCTGTATGTTGGATAAATGTAATGTGCAAGTTATTTATTTTGTCGTGCAGTAAACCCAACTTGTATTTGCAATATGCATTCATTGACATTAATTAAGTGACATTTACAAAACAAAGAAGTATTTTTGTACTTTAAGATTTTTCAATTAAAGTCAATTGAATGGTGTATGGTCTGTTGTCGTCGATGGTCACGTCATTCATTTCATTTACTTAGATTAGTGTACTTAATTTAATATGGAGCTAAAACCAGGTCAAAAGTTTTGATCATTTGAAAAAAAAATTTGAACCTGAAAGTTCAAGTTATGGTCTTGAACATTGAAAAATACAGCAATGTATTCAAAATAAAAATAAGTGAATTAAATTTTTTTTTGGGTTGATTCAGTTCTGGAATTTTTTTGAATACATTTATTTTTTTCATGTTTCACTTTCATATATATTTTGATATTTGAGGTCTTGTATTTTTCAGTTTCAGATTTTATATTTTCAGGTTCAAATTTTTTTTTCAAATGATCAAAACTTTTGACCTGGATTTAGCTCCATAATTTAAGAGACTACTGCCACTGGTGGTGGTGGTGGCCTTATTCTATATCGAGCCTTTGGGTGGCGCTAGAGGCTTCAAATATATTGACAGTTTGTTCAGGATATGGAAAATAGATGCAAGTGTCCCTTCTACTGCATGTAATCCACTTTTATTGAAATCAAAAGGGGATTCTGATACATAAACTTCCAAAAGAAAATGCACTGAGATATTCCAAGCCTTATGGGAGACTTAGTGCAGTGGCAGCCATTCATACTACATGTTAAATAAACAAATCTACTGGAATAATAAGGAAGGTTAGACATCTTGTCTCTGCAAACTGTCTCCTTATTCTTTATTACAGTATAATGTATCCATATCTTTCATATTGTAATTGTGTAATTTGGGGAAGTACTTTTCCTGCTACTCTGCAGAAAATGTTGGTCCTCCAGAAACGTTTTGTTAGGTTTTGTTGTTTTATGTATTATTGTTCATGTCATGTTTTAGCTGTTAAACTATATTTATAGTAGTTTCACTCATAGGACGTATAAACCAATATCCCCTTAACAAACACAAGCCCAGGCTCACTCACACACGCACACACTCAACACAATTACTTTTTCTTTTGTTGTTTGTAATGTATTGATATTGTTGATATTGATGCCATCTGGTAAAAACATCTTGTCAATAATATTTTACGTAGTCATATCATGCATAGTCATTTTATGTTCTCTGTGATATTGTACAAATTTAATATTATATAGGTGGAGGCTTCAAATAAGCAAAATAAAATAAAAAATGTCAAAATTAAGATTGTGAGAAAATGTAAACCAACAACGCAGGTTCCTACCAGTCACTCCCCTGCTCATCCCTTCTAGGTTTCTTATTTAAATACACTCAACACTATTATTTTAACATATATTTCACTTTATTTTATATTTTACTGTAAATGTTTCTGCACTGTGTTGATTGTTTAATGTTATGCACCAGCCGTCTTGTCAAATTCCTTGTATGTGCAACATACTTTGGCAATAAATGATTTAGATTCTGAGCTAAGCAAGAAAAGAATCGTTCCCTGACCGGGAATCGAACCCGGGCCGCGGCGGTGAGAGCGCCGAATCCTAACCACTAGACCACCAGGGAGCGGCAAGTAAAACGAAGTTTCAATAATATTTGTAGGTATGACAAGTGTAGTAGTACCTACTTAATTTTACATACTTTGTTCTGCTGAAGTTGGGTGGAGTACACGCTGGACGTCCTTAAGGTAAAATATAATGGATGTAACTTAGGCTAGCTGACCTAAATGGATTTGAAAGTCAGAACAGATCACGTTTCCTTTCGCAAAACCATAAAATAGTTTATACACCGACTACCGTTAGCGCAAGGTAACGCTATCTCGTCTAAATCTGTGTCACTGATTTCAATGACACGTTAACTACCAGTAGCTGTTGGCTAGCTAACGTGGCGTTCTGTCCGTCAGTCTTAAACATCAGCGGGTTAATTTAAGCCTCTCCAAAGCCTCCTTTTGTCTGATGTCATCGAGCTCCCGTCCTTAACCGAGCATAACAACCGCAGGTTCTGTGTCCTCGAGCTGCCACAGGCCCCGCCCCCGTGCCACAGCAGCACGCGCGGGGACAAACCCCTATAAAACGCAGTCCTCCTGACATTTACAGCAGCAGTGTTTTGACCGTGTGTCGGGGTCGACGCAGAGAGTTCATCCACAAATGGGCCATTGTAACAACTAGCACCTCTTCTACTTCAAGCCATCCGCACCTTACAACCGCATCCTGATCTTACAGGTAGGTCAAAAATAATTACAAGGGCTTCTTTTATGTGTTTAAACATGAACTAAATATGTTTGAACTTGTATTTGTTTCACAACGCCTGACTTAATCACAAAATACTAACTTAGTTATATGTGCTGGAATGTTTTTATACTATTCTTAAAGTGAGGATACCTGTCAGTTACATCCACAGGTGTTCTTTTTTTAGTATTTGATGCACTTAGCCTCAGTAAAGACATGCATACATGTTATAAGCACATGCAATAGATAGGCTACTAGTTAGTAGGTACAATTGTCCTTCTGACTATTGCATAATGCGTTCATGCGTCAGCTGCTGTGCTTATCTATGAAGTCCTGTTCTTGTCTGTTCCATGAAATCCCCAAAGCCACCTGCTGCTCACCTGGTGTTAAGCTTCATAGTTCAGCTGGTTCTCCAGGCTGCTAACATATATATATATAGTATGACATACATGTGAAATATGAAATACATACACAAAGGAATAAATCAATCTTTATTCTTGCACATGTTCTAATATTCAACACATTTTGTTGCACTTTGAATACAAAAGTTACGCTTATTCCTTGGACTTTTTTTGGCATTAAAACAAATAGATAGAGCCACCTGTACCTTCCTGGGCTACAGCTCGGACGTCTACCAGCTATACAAATATGCCCTCGGTGGAAAGAGCACAGTCGTTTGCTAGTAGCGTCCATGGCCACGCAGCCAGCTCATGCACTAAGCTATCAGATTTTCAGATGGACATACTCTGGTTATTTGAGTCATGGGAAACCGGATTCTTGGAAGCAGCTGCTTCTGATTCATCACTGACAGGAATGAAGCACAGAGTGCATGAATGCATGCATGCAGCGAAAAAGGCTTCCCTGAGCTGGGTCCTGAGTTCTGTAACTGCTGTCAATGCAGATGTTTTTTCTCATCTCATGTCTCCATTACCACAGGCAGTATGTTCACACGGGAGGGGGGGGGGGGGGCTTTGGTAGATGCATTGCTTTTCAGAACAAGAGAATTTGGTGATAGCAATATATACGCAGGTGCAATTAATATTAAATAAAAGTAGCCTAATAACACCTGTACCGTCTATTTCCCTCTTGTCTCCAGGTTTCCATTTTCCATCTTTGAGCGGTTTTCCATCTGAGGGCGGAGAAAATGGCAGCAATTCCATCAACTGGCTCCCTCATCGCCACCCATGATTACTACAGAAGTGAGTGAGATGTGACTTATATGCATTTATATTGTATTCATTTCAGTGGATGGCATGGATGGATTGTTTTTCATTCTACATATTCTGGCAGCAGTATTTGTACTCCCCCTGTGGATAGCCTGTGTTGTCTTTGATAAGATATAGATAGATGAGTTTTTATACTAAAACCAAATTTCTTTATCTTTTTTTTTTTTTTTATTCCAGGGCGTCTCGGGTCCAACTCCAGCAACAGCTCCTGTGGAAGTGCGGAGTATACAGGAGAGGTCATTCCACACCCCCCAGGTATAAACAAAAAAAAAAAAGACAATGTTTAGTTTTGAAAAGTGTCGAAAACCAAACTGAGCTCCCGTCTAAAATAGATTATGTTATTTATTTGCAGGACTTCCAAGGCAAGATTCTGGCCACTGGTGGACTTCATTTTTCTTTGCAAAACAGAACCAGCCCGGCATGCAGAGCGGATCTGAAACTCAAAAGTGAGTGCAGTGATATGTAAACCAAATGTAAGTTGATCAGGTGCAGCTGGTTCTGTAAACTAACCTTTGTTTGCGTTGCAGGAACAGAACCTACACAGTGGCCGACGGGCAGGTGACCTGCATAGCCAAGGAAATGGTGTTGAACAGAAAACTCAGTGAAAGCAGTGACAACGGAAAGCATGAAACATCGAACCCTCCCCCTACTTCCTCCTAGACCCCAGCCCGCCGCCTCACCTTCCTGCCCCCCCCCCCCTCACACCACCCTCACCCATAGGCCATCACTGGAGATGGAGATGATGATGGTGTTTACCTTCTAGTCAATGATTCCCCCCCCCCCCCCCCCCCGTATAGTATATTTTTATTATGACCAAAAGTTTAAAAAAAAAAAAGTATGTAAAAAGTTTTTTTCATTTTATTCTTCTTGTGACTTTAAACTGTTAATAATATTAATAAAATGCTTACAGTCAGCACTTACAGTGTGTTTTATGATCCCACACCGCTGTTTTTAACCTTTTTATAGACTGGTCATTATAAGTACTTATTATTATAATTATCATGAACCTCAAATCTTTAGTGCTATTGTCACTTCTCTTCAGGTGACCCACACAGCAGAGCGGCTCTGCCAGGGAACACATGCAGCCTACTTACCAAACTAATCTGTTTAGCTGTGATATGATTAGCAACGATTAATTCCGTTGTTGTTGAAACGGCTGACACAATGCTGCACCTGAGCTTGAATGTGGGTCCACAAGCTTCTAGAAAAGTAAAGGTTTATGGTTTTCCATAGAACAATCACATTGAAATACATGTATACATATTTTTGGTTCTCCAAATGTGAAAATGAATAAAGGAAACAGAGCAAAACATTTCTGAAAGCAGGTCATTGGTCGGTTACTGCCAGCGCCGACCCTGCTGCTGAGTTCGACGACTGCATCCTTCCAGAGTAACTGCACGGCATAGAAATCAAGCAGCCCACCTGCTTCTATTAAATCTTACTGGAATTGTTTTAAAAGTTTGTGAACGCCTCAGCACACTGTTGTTAAAAAAAAAAAGAAATCGGTCCCTTCACCTTACAAGTGCTGCATGAGACAGCTTATCATGGTCCTCTGCAGTCTGTGTGCAACATGTTGACAGCTTTTACACTAAGCACTGTGTCAAAAGAAATATACAGTAAGTGGCAAAATTTATTCACAAAATAATACTGTGGCAGGGCCAGGGCTTCAAATCCCTTGTAAAACCTAAATAAAAAATCAGTTTAGGTTATTTTCATTTGTGGATTTGAATGAAACTATTCTAAATATTCTAATTACTGTGAAGACATGGGGCGCTGCTAACTGTCAGAAGGATCAATACATGCATTAGTTCTCCGAATTTAGTTTTCCGTGAAGTGATACATGGGGAACGTTTTGCAATGTGTACACTGACAACTAAGAATAGCCCGAGCAGTCACAGTCCATTTCTGTTGTAAGATAACCTCTCTGTTCAAACAGGAACGTTATATATACTTCCAGTACTGTTTGTGGAGCATTTAGAGCAACATACTGGGACAAGCGTTTCGCCATTTTTAAAGGACCAAACCCATGATTCACGTCTTTAGACTTCTATCCATTTAAAAAGTGCATGATCTGTCCGGCCCGTCCTCCAAAGCTGCACTATTTCTGGCAACGTATCAGAGAAGCACTCGGGTCTAAAAGTGTCCAGTGATCCCGGTAAAGCACAATCACTCCCGTGACACTTACAGGAGGCTCCCATCGTGTAGGTCTCTGTTGATGACCTCATAGGTCACTTTGGGTTTCTCTGTACAAAGTTCAAAGAACAGAGGGAGAGACCAATCCCCAGAATAGCTATCAAAACAGCCCAGTCGCAATGAACAAAAAAGGTCCAGTGATAGAGGGTAAAATGGATTTAACTAATCCCAGATTGTTTTTAGAGTAATTATTACATTTGTATGAGGCCTGTGACTCTCAATGGACCAATAGATGCCCTGCAGTCACGTCACGTGCCTTCTGAGGATTTACTTAGTGGTGGAGCACGTCGACCGCTAATTGGATTGATCCCCTTACAACTATTCACCTGAAAGGTTTCTTCACTGACTACTTTTTAAAAGTGATCGTTGACTGACGCTCGTTCTACTGCTGCAGAGATGCATGTGTGTCAGAGTTCAAGTACCGAACAGCCTCAGGATATGTGCAAATCCTGAAGCGAGATGGCGAACACCTGAAACTCTGGAATCTCCCTGTGGAGGTGAGGGATTTCAGAAAGGAGCAGGCAAGGTGAAAGGAGCCATCAATCTCTTTCAAGCTGTCAATGCTCAAGGGTGGTTGTGACTGCAGGCGAGGACACTCTCCACAGTGGCTCTGTAAATAGCGGTAGAACCCCCTCACCCCCCCGGAAGTTAATTTTGTTATTTATTTTTGGTCTTAGCTATGTTTAAAATGAGGTTTCCCCCTACATCACTCCGCTGGGGCCCTGCCTCAGCCCTGTACCAGCTTCCAGATCAGCCACTTCAGTTTGCATCTTTAGCATGGCTAACACTTAAGGCTAGCTGACTTTAGCTTGCTATATTGCATTGAATTCTGTTGCTGCAGTTGTTCGTTGGCCCTTTTAACTGCTGCAAGCCATTTCTGATGTCTCTCTCCTTCTTTAGATAGTCAATGTGCAATATTAGAGATTGAAATATTCAGGTTTTTATTTTTGTTGTCTATAATGATAATCAGCAGTTGCAGCTGTAGTCAATTGTTCGGCCAATTTGTTTGGAAATTCCCCCTTAAAGAAAGAAAGAAAGGTGAAACTTAGTGCTGGTTAATAGTTCTTTTGAGGATTGGTCTTCACAACGTAGAGCTGAAGTCTAAATTTATCTTTGACTATTATTCTTTGTGATGATTATTGAAACGCTATCCTCGGATTGGAGTCTTTTTTCAAACCCTAATCTGCTGGAAATGTAGTCCGTGGAAAATGTTGCCTTGGCCACACGGAGCGTTCCTGCACATGAATTGGCTCAAAAGATAAATGGGGAATCTGGGGCAAAGGCAATCGGGCGATGAGTGTGACTCAACCGTAGTCAGGAAGAGTCCAACCCCAGACTCCCACAAAACATACAAGTTCATTACTACACAGATAAGAGGAGAGAAAAAAATAAACATCCAGTTCTCAGTATTAATAGACAAAGTGCATTGTTGCGTAATTTCATGTTTGTCTTTTCAGGTAAAGGGCTTCAGACCGTGTGCAGGGGCTCAGGTGTCATCCTGTTTTTAGATCTATATTTGATCAGCAGCATGAGCAGACAGCGTGCACCATAGAGCTAGTGTGAGTTCACGTGTCACTGAAGGCCAAAGTCTCCCCATGACCAATTATCTCTGCAGGCCACGGTTGTTTATTTGAGTTTCTTATCTGGATCAAAGTTGGGACTTTTTAAAAAAAAAAAAAATACCCTGGAAATCAGATTTCAAATGAATCTGATCTGAATGTGTGCTTAGGTCTTGAACCTTTACTGGAAAGGTTGTATCAGTGAGCCCTCTATGGTCTTCTCTCTGTGTTCTTTCCATTATGTTGTCAGACGCTTATAATAACAATTTTAGTGGACCTAAATTGGGGGGTGAGGAGTTAAACCGAGTGATTAAACTGCAGCTCGTTTAGCGGCTTCCAGCTGCAGCGCTCTCACTCAATACTGGACCAGTATCAGCAATTGTTGTCCATATTTGTTGACACCCAACATGAAAAAATAAGGTTGAAAAATCACAAAGTTACCCTAAAAATTCAAATTTTAGGTGTCTTTTATTTCATGCAATTTTCATTTCGACTTTACTACAATTAAGAGTGAAATATTGCATTTACTCCACAGCATTTATTTGACAGCTGGATCCAGTAATAATCCAATAATATCACATGTAATAATATCAAACTCACAGGGGCCATTTTGGGCATTTTTTCTACATTTTACTCTTGATACCTTTTGCCTATTTTTTACAGAATACTGAGTACTAAAATTAAAGTCTGCTGATTAGAAATGACTGTAATCAGTATTTTCTAAATATGTTTCAAGCTATCATTGCAACTGTGTCTGAAATTGCCCAGTTATTCCTATAAATAAGGAGACTTTGGCCTTCAAATGAGGTCACTGTTGTTGTGTTTTCACTGTGTGAGGATATTAGCTTCGGTCTGCTGGAACAGGACGTCCGTTGACTCAGACAGAGAATCTGTTTGTGGAGCCAGCTGTAAGTCTTCTCAGAGCTGCATGAGCCAAAAACATTTGACTTCATGTTTTCATGTTCACCTCAGGATAAATTAGAAAAACTTCAGTGATCCATAAAATGTTCCTCTAGCGCCACCATGAGGTGAAAACGGTTTGATTTGTGACCCAAAACCTGCAAAATAACTTACCTTCCCGTCAGACTGAGGTCTTTTTTGTTGTTGTTCAGTGTGAATTAGCAGCATGCTAACAAGCTAAACTAGGATGATGAGCATGCTAAACACTATGCCTGCTAAACAGAATGCTAACATTGTGTAAATGGTGTGAAAAGACAAACTATAGAAACACTCATTCGAGCAGTAATGTACATATATTAATGTTTACTTTGTTTTTGGCTTTTTCAGTCCATAAATGCACAGTTCTCCCTTTCACTATACTTGCATATTGTGTGTATTTTTATGGATACATTTATAAAGTACTCAGATCCATGCACTTTTTTTTTGCATTTTAATTTATTGAAGCCGTATGCTAAAATCATTTAAAATCTGTTTTTTTTCACTAATCAATCTACACTCAATGTCCATAATGACAAAGTGAAACAGGATTTTAGAAATGTTGACAAAGTTATCAAAAAGAAAAATAACTGAAATATCCCATTGACATAATATTCAGATATTTAGCTCAGGTGTTTCACATTTCTCTTGATCACCTTCGAGTCGGTGCCACACCTTGATTGGAGTCCACCTGTGCTAAATTCAACTGATTGGACTTGATGAGGAAAGGCACACACACCCGTCTATATAAGGTCTCACGGCTGACAATGCACATCAGAGCCAAGAAACTAAGCCATGCGGTCGAAGGAATATCCTGCAGAGGCAGGATTGTGCTGAGGTACAGATCTGAGGAAGGCTACAGATAAAACGTTGCTGCTTGAAGGCTCCCAGAAGCACGGTGGCCTTCATAATTCTTAAATGGTAGAAGTCTGGAACAAGCTGGACTCTGAGCAAGAGCTCCAGAGATCCTCTGTGTAGGAACCTCCAGATGGACCACCGTCACTGCCACACTCAAACTGCGTGTTTTGGCAGAAGGTCCTGAAGGAGGCCTCTCCTCAGTGAACACAAAGCTCTTAAAGGACTCTCAGAAGAAATGCAACTCTCTGGTCTGATGTGAACCGTTTTGTCATGTCTGGAGTAAACCAGGCGCCGCTCATCACTGCAGCAATACCCTCCCAATGGGGAAGCATGTTTATTAAATAAATTTGCCCCCAAAAATAATCTAAAAACCTGTTTTGTCATTTAAGTTAAACCATTTAAGCATAAAGCTGTAACAAAACAAAATGTGAAGGTCTGACTGCACCTTTTAACCTCCTCCCACTGCATTCAGCTGCCCTCTTGTGGACAAAGAGCGTCACTCCTGAAGACACTTTGCTCTGACACAAATCTCATGAAAAAAGGAAACAAGTGAGGTCTCAGTTTGATGGCTCATCGCACTGTTTTATTCAATTACTGACATCTCAGGAGAAGAGGAGCGCCTTGGAGCTCTGCTGTTGGTAAACCACTGGTGTTTTTTTTGTTTTGTTTTTTTTCCTTTTTCTTTTTTTCATAGCGTTGATGCAACACTGAAAAAGCGCTATTTCCGAACAAACACATGGTCCCTCATCAGTGATATGTAAGAGGCAGAGAGAATCTCACCTGGACAGTTTTGCATGAAACATACAAATGAAACAGGTTCAACCTTTTCTTTTGTCTTTTTGTTTCACATATAATAATAAATATCCATACCTATAAACACTCCAAAAAAAATCAAACTATTAGGTCACAGGTACTGGAAAAAAGTTCCACTTTTAAATCACAATGATGAATGTACAAAACAATAGACATCTCATATAAATGTTAATGGTTTTTCGTTAAGAGATTTAAATCTCATTTCAGAAGAAATCACTGGATAAAAACTAAACTTGGAGATTCAGTATTTCCTGAGGTTTATGGGTTCCCCTTAAAAAGGCCAGGAGAGGGGAATGGCTTCATGTTACCAAGGAGATATTACAACAGGTCAAAGTGTACCTTTCAGGGTACCAGTCGGGTTAAGGACAAGGAGTTTTCCCTGACAATACGGCCGGGACATTAAAAGGTTCTGAGCGCTTAATGTAGCATAATAAATGTACCTCCGCCCCACCGATCTCCATTTAGGCCACAATAGTATTCTAAAACGGTTGATTAAAGTTGATCCTTAATATATCTTTGCTGGTCCACTTTGAGAAGTTGTGAAGCTCCCTTTTACTTAAGATTTACCTTTCTTTTTTCTTTTTCTTTTTTTTAAATGCCGAAAGCCACCACAACATCGAGCCGACCCGATCCAGCTGTCACGGCACGCTTCGCGACCGCATGACCAAGAAGTCAAAGAGGTCACGTCTGCACTTTGATGCAATGAAACAACGAAAAAGGAAAGCATCTGGCCAAATGTACACAGATTTAGGGTATAGGTGAGGAAAAGAAAATATAGCCTGAATAAAACACAAATGTATTCTGAAAAACTGTACATGTAAACATCACACTTTCACTGAGTCCAAAACCAGAGGGGGGGGGGGGGGGAATACAAAGCTTCACACAGGTTTACAGTACGACCTCCTGCACAGAGCTACAGTCTCTTATCAGTGCAGGAGAGGCAACAATTGAAATAATATAAATAACAATAGAAGTAATACAGACCACCACCAAATGATAAGTTAAAACAAGCAAAGGCTAAAAAGCACTTTGATTTTTTTTTTTTTTTTTTTAAACAGTGCTGTACCCACAGAAAAAAAGGTTTAAAACATCTTGTATCACTCTTTGTACAGCTATACAGTACATTTATCTGACCACTTAAGCAATCCACAAGCTACCAGGGCATTTTAACACCAATAGATTACATTGTCCAGTCAATACAAAGAGAAAATCCATTGGGCATTATTAGAAAAAAACTAAACAACAACATGACAACAAGTGGTTGTCGGTGATCACAGTAACTTCAGCACAAATGTTGCTCAGCGTAGACTTAAGACAGTTTACAAATCTGCAAGCTAATGTTCGGTTGTGACAATGGGACAGCGTGACATCACTGAGTTTGGCGTGAAGTGCGAGGATTTGCTGTGGCTGCAGTGATGAACGAGCAGGTTGGAGGAGACAAGGAAGACATGTGTGAGGAACTCAGGTCCCACGTACATCTATGATTACGTCTGTTTGAGCCCGGAGGGGTGTTTCATGAAGCGGTTGAACCAGGCGAATTCCAGCGTTCAGGCTTAAACTGAAGCTTAGCTTCAGCTCAGGCTTAAACTGTGTTTTACAACGAATCGATCAACCTGGATTAAAGTCAATGTATGTGCTTTTAAATGCACTGCAAACTGAATGAAAGCGGTTGTGTCACTTGTACAAACCGAGAAACAGAATCCAACTGATAACTTAAAACTGCAAATTTTCTTTTGGCCACTTGGATGCAGCGGAATCAAGCTGTGAACACAATATTGACATATCATGACTTTTTGAAGTTGACATGGTGAACTTGTTACCAAACAGTTGCTTATTTAAACATTAAGCAGATATGACAAAAGTAACATTATCATTAATTTGTCTGTTTAAGCTCTGTTTTTGGTCTCCACCATCTACTGAGGGAAATATCTGTCTCTTTAGCTGCTAATAGCTCCACTATGTTCACCGGCTAGTCGCTGACTGTGTCTGTCTGCGGTTTGGTGCTGCGCAGGTAGTGTACACTGGCTTTTTGAGTGGCCAAAAAACGTTTCACATGATTTGCAAACACCCAAACAATGTGCCAAAACTCACTTTTTAAAGTGCTCTGTAGGTTCATCACTACGAGCCACTCCTCTTCATGGAACAAACCAGAATCGGCTCCAAACCAGCTTCATGAAACAGATTCGTCCTGGTTCCAGCTGATAGGCTAATTTGCGACAATAAGCCTTCCAGAGTCTCTTTATCAAACACCCCCCTGCAATGAGTTCAAACTGAGCTCCAATAAGGTTTTCAAAAAAAGAGCTATTTGCTTTTTTTTTTTCCATCATTAAAGCAGAGTCAGCGCTGCTTCTGTCCTTTGTCATAATCAGTTCTTGCTATGTTTGAACTGAAGCTGATAATCCAAATGAGGTAAAGACACACTCAAATCACTGTTATGTTACCTTAATCCTGAGCTATAAAGTGCTTCCAAACTTGCAATAGTTAAAAATAATTTAAATGCAATGCATCCCAATCATGACATGGGAATAAAAATGAGAAATGGTCGTTTAGCATGTAAATCCAACTCTAGACCAGCCCGGCGGTGGTGAGAAATAGACTGATTCATGATAAATAACTGATAAATTTGATAAGATTTGTGATAAATACAGAAATATATCTCTCTAAACTTTGACTAATCAATAAGGTGCGAGCCACTTTTCGGCTGCTTGAAGAGTCATTGTCCTTGTTTGGAATGTTTCAGCCTACTGAATTAAATCTTCACAGATTGATGTGGTACAAACTGGGTCACTCCACTTATACACAAACAGAAAACCACAAACATACTGTCAATACCAACACTTACACCAACGGAAAAAAAAGGTATTAAAAACACACACACACACACACACACACACACACACACACACACACACACACACACACACACACACACACACACACACACACACACACTTACACAACATGTTTTTGTGCCGAGTGACTCACCATTAAAAGTGTCTGTTGTGAGACTGTGCTCTAGATCTGCTTTGAGTACTCTTGTGTGCCCTCAGACCAACACACACACACACACACACACACACACACACACACACACACACACACACACACACACACACACACACACACACACACACACACACTTGCAGAAAGCTGGGAGAGTAAACTGTGATGCGATTACATCTTTTTCAAAGATTGTCTCTTGCTTCTTTTCAGACAGTGTGTTTTCAGACATGACATCTATGATGGAGATGAGAGCGAGGGGGTTTTGACACAGCTGAGGTCAGAGGGGATGATACAGCCCACACACACACACACACACACACTCACACTACATCCAGTAAAGCCACATGGATGTCAGGGTTACACCGATGCATGTGAGCTCAATATGCTCCTTTTTAAACTTACAAAATACTCACAGGACGATTCCTTCACAAAAAGACCCCAAAAAATCACTTTAAAGTAAAAAAAAAAGAAAAGAAAAAGAAGACGTGCAACATTAAGTCTCATTTTTCTGCCAGGTCCCATTTCTGTTTACCACTACGGATGACTGATCCCATGAAAGTGCCTCAGTTATGAGGTTCGCGATAAAGATCGGTATTCACAACAAACAACATTGAAATTGGCTACAATGCTGCATGGGATATCGGTTCTTCTTCTTTTTTCTTTTTTTTTTTTTTACATCTTGACAGTTACAGCGAGAGGAGATTGTGGTGAAGTTCTCTGTCTTTTTGTCTTAAAACGCTTCAGCAAGTCTGAGAGTCATTTCAGTAAAGCACACCATTACTGATTATCTTCAATATTGCACCGTTTTTCCTCTTTTCCAGAAGCACTGGTTATAAACCAAGAGTCTAAACAATATATTAATCTCCTTTTTTTTTCCCTGACAGGTGTCTGCGACCTCAATTTGCATACCCAGGCTTCGTAAAAAGCCTCCTTTCGTTTTTTTTTTTTAAGTAATGAGAAGTTGCCCGTGATAGAAATATTCATAATATAATAACTGAAAATAAAGTCACGTTGGGGAATGAGTCTTTTCTCTCTTAGTAACCGTCGTGTCTAAGATTCTGGAAACCACTCCACCAGAACAGGACCGAGGTATAGCTTTGACGGATCTGTTGGTCGAACTTTTCAGGTCAAAACTGTCGAACACTGTCCTGTTTCTTTGCGTATATTTAAGTCAGAACAGCCTTCAGTAGCTGTTGAGGTCCGTGGATTTAGCAGCGATTTGTCTGCAGACTTTCGGAAAGCAATACTCCAAACTTACCATGTGACGGAAGTGAATTTGGAGCGAATCATCGTTGAGAAATGACTCGATTTCAGACGACCCAATCGGATCATGCCACTGTACAGCACGTCTTATATTTGTGTACAAATAGAAACACGGTAATGGTACTAAATCGCTGCCATTTAACTTGTAATTTGGCCAAACATCTGCATAAACGAGCCAATGTGGCATCATGGTCACAGCTAATTTAAGGTTCTGGTTCTCCCCTGTGCACCAATGAAGATAACTCTTTCACATAGACCGTCGCTTCCTGAGACGAATGGAGGTTGAAGGGTTAAAAATGAACTGAATGGGATGAATGGCTACAGATAACAGGGCACTAAGGTCAAAGTGAACCAAATGCATAAATAAACATTTGTCAGCCTGTGATATGTTCTGGCCCGTCCAAACACATAAACACGTGGGAATAAGTAAAGGTACCGTACCTACTGGACCCACTGTGCGCCGCGGTATCACTCGTATACATTTGAGTCTTTGTGTGAACGTCTGCCCAGAGATGTGTGACCGAGGGCGACAGAGATGGACAGGCTGTGAGAAGGTTTGGCTCGGACTCAGTTCTGCTGCAGGATCAGGTTCTCCAGCTCGTCCGCTGAGCGGAGCAGGAAGGCGGCGGACTCCCGGTATCCTGCGATGAGCTGCCTCACCGCCGTGACCTCCGGAGGGCTGAGCTGAGCCGAAGCTCCGCCGCCGCCGCCTCCCTGGCCGTGACTGTTGGAGCTGGAGGAGGTGGAGTTTGGGCCGACTGACTTCATACTCAGATCTGTGGGACCTGCAGACACAATTGTGATGGTTAAAGATTTTTTTTTTTTTTTAAAAACATGCAATATAGGAGATACACCACACGACATGACAGGAGGGCCAGGAACCTGAGAAATTTCATTATGTCGAGGTATCAAACTACGTTAAGACTAAATACCCCGAACGTAGCAGAAATGCAATAAAGAGGGGCTCAATATCTCAAAAGAAAGGGAGAAAAAATGTCGATATTCCAATGGCATCATCTTTTCATTATGCCTTTGTTTTTCCTGCATAACATTACCCTCTCACTAGCTTGTTAAATTGTTATCCTCGGTGGCTCTTGCCTAGCAGCCGTGTTCTCTCACAACTTAAACACTTGAACGCCAAGCATATTGTGACTTCCCGTGTGGTAACCACGAGCTCTCGGGTTCAGTATGAAGGCAGCAATCATATCAAAGTGGAATCTCAGAGGTGGAGACTAAAATTAGAACATATGTTTGCGTAGTTGTAAGTTGCGTGAACCAACCCTTTATCAAAAGGAGCAATGTGGTGAATATCCTTTCCTTCTAAATACACAGGATTAATAATTCTTCTTCAAGCCTCATTTGTTTGGTTGAAAAAAAAAAAAAGCTCCTCACCGTTGGTGTGCGCAGCACCAGAGTTCTGCTGGTTGCTGCCGACTGTCCCGTATCCCCGCAGGTTGTAGTTGAGGCCTCCGTTGGTGTAGAGCTGGTCTTGGGCAAAAGCTGCGCTGGAGATGGTGAACCCTGACGGGGCCACAGAGGCCGGGTCCCTCGAGTTGGTCTTGTCAGCAGAGGCGGGTTCATCCTGTGAGAAATGAAATGTTTTCAGTTTTTTTTTGGGGGGGGGGAGGATATTGTAGTTTGTGTTGTGTGCAGTTTGGCGTTAATGATGCATAGCCATTCTAGCACATTCCCAAAAATCCCTGCTGGGTAAATTCACAAACACCAACTGCCAAGACATTTACCGCTTGGTAGACATCGAGCCGCATCCTCTTGGCAGCGTTTCGGGTTTCGTTCTCACAGGCAGCAGCGAGGATGTTCTCAGCCATGGCAGAGGTGAGGTGAGGAGGTGTTGGTCGTATCTGCCAGAAGGGGTCAGCGAGATTTTTTTTTTTTATGAAATGTGAAACACTGGAGTTATTGGGATTCATGATTGCATGTCGGATTAATACCGATTAATTAATACGTTTTAGCTGGAGGCACTTTGTACCTCAAAACCACCCTTTTTCATACGGCGGCAAGACTTGAGGTAGGTGCGGATGCGCTTGCGGGAGCGCTCCTGAAACTCTGGGAACTGGCGGCTACAGGACTCGATGATGGCTTGGATCTTCTCCTTGGGCTGTTTGGAGATGGGCACCATGCGGTCCAGATTCTCATCCACGAACAGACGCACAAACATCTGACAGAGACAGAGAGCGTGGGGGAGGGGTGAGAGGGGATATAGAGCAGAAAAAAATGGAGTGGGGGGGGGGGGAGCCGGGTGGAGAGAGAGAGAGAGAGGGGTGTGAGAGTCGAAAACAAAAGAGAGGAAAGGGAAGGCAGGGGATGGGGGAGCATCAGAGGTAGAGTGGAAGAAGAGAGGATAAAGGGGAGGGGGAGGTGATGAAAACAGGAGCAGTGGAAATTGAATCATTGCTCATATTCAGGACAATATTTCCAGTGTTTGCTTATTCACTCATGGTTGCATTTCTGCAACTCTACTGTATTCGTTTCCCTTAGACTCAGAAATGCACAGATGGTGTTTTTCACAGAATAAATAGGCAGCATTGAGTATGTGCCTATATGAAGTCAGGATATGAGATTTATTTTTTTTTAATATTTCAAAGTACAATATAGGCATAATAACAATAGTTCAGCAAGGCTGGGTGATATTCAACAGGACCGAATTTTGCATTCTCACCATTTTGACAGGTTACTTACATTGAAGGCTTTGAGTCGCTCAGGGTCCATACCCTCGGCGTCATTGATCTTGTCACTGTCATCGTGGTCGTCGTGGTCGTCGTCGTCGTCGTCAATTATCTGTGCCCGACCAGAGGTCAAGTCCTCAGCGCTCATGCTCAGTTCAGTTTTCACAGAGTCATAGCTCCCTGAGCTGTAAGGAGGGGACTGAAAACACACAGAAATACACCCCAAAAAAATACCATTATTATAGATTATACAGAGTCACTTCTCAAGTTTGGCTCCTCACGAGAAAGAAAGATGGAGTCAAGTTTCCGTTCTTACCTTGTTGGTGTACTCTGTTTTGATGGGGTACTTCCTGTTGGGCTCCGCGGGGTAAGAGTTTGGTGGCGAGCTCCCCGCCGGCAGCAGTCTGTCGCTCAGATTGACCGGCTGCTGATCCTCAGAGGTGGACGAGGGCGAGGTGGTGCTGAAGTCCAGGGGAGCGCTCAGCCCGTTCTCTGTCACCTCCCCGTAAGGGGCCCCACCATCTGGGGGGTTCCCACCCACAGCCAGCGCCTCAGGGGAGGTCAGGGGCCGGCAGCCCGTTGGCACTGCCGCTCTCCGAGGAGACGTCATCTGGCAGAAGTGGGAGGCAACGGAAGATACGGAGATGAGCTGTGCGGATGCTTGTCATCATTTTTGCCTTCATGTGGGTTTGTTTACTACAATAGGCACTATTTCTGTCTTGGATAACAACAGAGTGGGTGTGCGACTACAGGGGGATGGGACTTCCTGCCTCATGTTGTGCTTTCTGAAACTGTTAGGGAAGTGAGTATTGGGGTCAACTGTCAAGATAAATAAAAGTTCGGGGAGAAGAGGGGATTCTTCTGAGTTCAAAATGAGGATGAGGAGGGACTGATGGGGGAAGGGAGCCTTCACTTCCTGGTGAGCGCAAATTAAAGCTTTTTTTAAACCCACATTATGGCCATGGACTGATTTTATTGTGATGATTTCGACATGCGTCACATGCACACCTATGTTGACGAGGACAGAGTCGTTCTATATTTCAGTGGTTTTTTGCTATAGTGGTGCCTAATCTGTGAAGGTTAATGTTGGCCTTTGTCCTACTTCTCTAAGCCCTGTACCCTGAGAGAGAGGTGTGCACAATGGATTGGGGATGCGGTGGTGTCCCACCCCCTGTAAGAGTGGATTTATATGGATTAGTCCACTAAGAACAAGGCAAGCTGTTTCCTGTGCATCCTCAATCTGTACCCTTCTCATATAGAGAATAAATATTTAGATTCCAGATGTAAATACAGCTAAAAAGAAGCAAAAACAGATTTAAAAAAAAAAAACCCACATCAAACCAGTAACGGAACAAGATGTCTACAGTTAGCGATGTTTTACCATCCTCTTCTTTAATGGGGGCCGCCGGCTTGCTGACTCTCTCTCCGTTAGGTGGACTCGGCTCAGGCACTGGTGGCGGCTCAGCTGCGACCCAGGTCGGCTCAACGCCGTTCATGTCCTCGCTGCTCACCGAACTGTCATCCTGAGGGTAGAAAGGCAGAGACTGTGAGGCAGGGAGGGAAACCTGGAGGTGAAACCCGAGTGTCGGGAGAAAGACCGTTAAGTTTCCCATTTGTCCCGTAGAGATAAAGAGAAGAACAGACTTTCACTGTGTCTTTTTGCATCTTAGGTTCACACTTTTAGTTTATTCTAAAGCAATGCCGGCGGTTTACTGCTGGTGTAATTGATCCTGCTGTCCATACAAAGCCACAAAAGAAATCCCTTTAATATGTTAATATTGTTGATCTTTGTTCTGTGGAGAAAAAAAAAAGCATTTCAAAGCACAAATCCTGCGTTTTTAGCATGAAATTCCCTCTTTATGCTTCTACTGAGCTATGTCATAGGGATGATCAGCTTCAGCTTTCAGCTGAGCTTTACATCTAGACCGTGAATCTAGTCCCTCATCACTGCATCGAAACAGAGGAGGAACAAACGCGACCAATAATGCTTTCAAAGTACAAACCGCTCATGACGTTTTGTTGATTTAAATCTCAGTAGAACGTGCCAAAGTCTGGCTCAGAAAAAAAAAATGCAGGAGGCTCCCTGTTATGTCTCTTGGAGCGCTGCTATTTTTAACTCTGTTACGTAGAGACCCTAAGGATGCTTGTTGTAGCGTAACACAAATATGAGTAAACCATGAGGGTAAAGGATTAGCAAAGGACGGCGGAATAATCTCACAAACTACTCAAAAGCTGTCCGGAGCTTTGGCTCCGAACTACAGTAAATATATATATATATATATATATATATATACCTGCTAACAGCCATGAGCACATTTTAGAGCAACAAGCAGCCAGTTTACATCATGTTGACACAAATGAGTGACCTCTCTTCTCTCAGCTGGCAGAAAGGGGAGCAAAACTACGACTGTGCGATGAGAACAGAGCTCAAATATCATCTCGCCGTCTCATCCCGGCCGCGAACGAGCACACAAATGGCACTCGACTCTTTGGAACATGCATGTGTCCCTCTGTAAAGGTTTTGAGGAGGACCAAAATGCTCTGTGACAACTCCATTAGGTACCAAGTGAGCAATGTAGCATTAAAGGGGGAGAGAGAGAGAGAGAGAGAGAGAGAGAGAGAGAGAGAGAGAGAGAGAGAGAGAGAGAGAGAGAGAGAGAGAGAGAGAGAGAGAGAGAGAGAGAGAGAGAGAGAGAGAGAGAGAGAGAGAGAGAGAGAGAGAGAGAGAGAGAGAGAGAGTCTTTAATTACGTCGTTTCAAGCATCATTAATGTCTGTGCTTTAGGAAAGTATATAATTCATGAAGTCTGGGGATTTACTTCTGAAAGGGTTCATTATCAAAAAGAGTTAGCAAAGAATTTACTTCTAGAATAAACTTATTAGATGTTGGTAGAAAAAAAAAAAATATGTACAAACACACCTTAAAATACATCATAATAAGTGGATGCAACTGAAAGTATGATAATATTGTATGGACAGAAAAAGCAATCTGGAGATGACATTTTGGTTGGTATCTGTGTTTTCTGATGGTTTAAGGACCAACGATCACTAGTTGCAGAGCCTATCTGAGTGGTGATTTTATAACTCTGCGTGTATCTGATCACTGAGTTATGTAACAGTGAGAATGTTTGGTTGACAAGGACAGAAAACCAATATGAGGCATGTCTTTGTCACCGTATGTAATGTGATTCTTTACCATATGTCAAAGAGAAGTTGCACTTTAACAATAGCCAAAGTTCTGCAAAACAACATGCAAACAGTTGGCAGCGCACTCGGTACGACAAACTCGCAGCTTCTCCACTGATCTGCTTTTGTCAACAGAACAAACCTGCTGCATTTTAAACCAACTGCTGCTTTGAACCGTTCTCTGAGGAGATATGGAACAAATCACTACAAGTCTCCTACAACACTTGAGATAACCCTCTGTGATGGTTAATTATGAAATTATTGGCCCTGATCATTCTCAGTCTGCACACAGATGTGACCAACACTCTGAGCATTTGTTAATTTGTACTCACCCGCAAATCACAGCCTGGGTCATTGTTCCGGATAATCCTAATTATGCGCGAGTGAGGTTCTACATTATCATCATCAGGCAGCGCTCTCTGCACTTTAGTGACAGTGGTTTCTGAGTGTTTCTGTCACAGCCACACAATGGGAGTGGTCTCACACATGACGTCATGCAGATGATTTACTAATCCTTATTTCCCACTGAGCTCCTCCCCCCAGCAGGAGGACGGCTCTGAATGTTTACTATTGACTTCAAAGTTTTAGAGGAAGGATGTCTTATTCTGCCCGCACTAAGTGCTTCTCCCCACAGCCTCCGATGAGACTAGAGCGAACATTAACCACGAGGATTTGTGCGAATCGATATACAAATACAAACGTGGTGAAAAAGGAGCCGTTAACAGCGATTGATTTTCTAATCAATCCATCAGGACACATGTATCGGTGCCCTTTTGCAGAACTTACCCTTTCGGTGGCTGTCATGCATTGCAGCTTCATTTGTTTCAGGTAGGTGGCAGTGAGAGGCATGTTGTAGTCAATGAGGTCCGGGACCAGCGAGGTGGGTCTGTCATTTTCTGACAATAGTAGAGTAAAAAAAAAACACGCAAATTACAAAACAATATATGCAAACTCTGAGTAGATATTGATCATTTGGTATCCAAAAAGATGCAGGACGACGAATGAAGTTAGAACTAGTCCTCAGTCAGTCTAAAATGTTCTGGACTTTGGATCCGTGGAAAGTAACTAAGAAGCCAACATTTACTCCAATACTTTGTTTAAGTAAAATGTTACTTTACTTGAGAATTTCCTTTTTATGCTACTTTATATTTCTACTCCTCAACAGTTGATACAAATATTGTACTTTTTACTCCACTACATCTTTGGTTACGTTTACAATTAAAACTAAAATCACCCCCGTACTTTAAATTGGCACAAATAAATTTATGCCGAATTAGCTGTTACCATGCAGGTCCTGTTTGAAATGTACCTATGGATATACAACTATTATTGGATTATTTTGATACCGAAGGAAACTCAAAAATGTGACTATTGTCAGGCAAGTTCTGGAGTTATAAGGAGCATCTTTTTTCTATGATTTCAAAACGGGTATAAGGATGTTAATATGTGATGAGCATAAGCGAAAATAAATCCTCTGAAAGCGTAAGTCACACTGATTCTGAAATATGCGTATTAATGTATAATAGTTACTATGACCCACAGTATTAAAGCTCTGCTCTATAATAACTATAACTAGAGTGCAAAGGCTTGAAATCCAAGCAGCAGCCTGCTCATCTGGCATCAAACAAAGTGACTGAGAGCTGTCTGCAGTCTCCACACCGGCCACTAGAGGGACTCTGTGATCACTTTCGTGGGTGTATACGATCCCAGAGATGTAGTCCTCTTGGGTCTTTGTTACAGCATGCCCGTGATGGATATATACACAATATGTTTTATTAATGAAGGTTCGATATCAAAACTATTCCACGTAAAAAAAAATACCTAAAATCACATCAGCTCATATTTTAGTGTGCGACAGGACAATAGAGAACCCTCCTTTATCTTGTGTGATTAACCAAATAAACATTTCTACGAATCTCATGATGCAATTATTTCACAAAATCCTACAACGCTAACGTCTGGCTGTTGTAGTAGAAGACTGATTGGTTTCCACCGTCCCAGCATGCATTGCGGCATTGTAATTAACCCCTTTTCCATGTCAGTATGTCAAAGGATCTGAGCTTTACGCTCTTAAAGGTTGATCTCAAAAATACCGTATCGGTTAATGATGTCTCCAGAATTAGCGATCCCTCCACAGGTCAGATGTGTGCCATTACCTTTGAACTCTGCGGTGCTCGGGTTGATGTGCATCCTCTTCTGACACTCTCCGCAGCTCATTAGGAACCGAGTCACCGCCTCTCTGGGCAGGAAGGCGTAGGTCTCTGCTATCTGTGCCGGGGGAGCGAACAGAGGAGACCGGGTTATAGCAACAGAAATGGCAGCAGTCATGGCTCAGGCTGTGAACTCAAACTGTGTGTGCAGCGGTTTTATTTTTTATTTTTTTGTGCATGTGTGAAAGTTTGGGGTCAGTGATAATGTGTCATCTGGATGTGGCATGAGGAGGAATCCTCCCTTTAGGCCATTTTTCGTGCCTTCGAGTGGCCTAATTCCAGCTGTGCGTATTTCTGCTTTGATAATCTAAAAAAAAAAAATCAAGCGTTAGTCATCTTTCTCTCCCCGCTCTCTCAGGTGCAGTCGACTCATATCTACACCTCTTTCTCATGCTCAGCCTTCCTCCTCTGTTTGCCTCCACTGCTATGCCACCCTCCCCTCTTCACCCCCTCTGGCGTTTCCCTGTAAAATGCGACCTTCACGTGACCATGGAGAGGCAGCAGGGGTGCCCACCCCCACCGGCCCACCATCACCACTGCCACTGCCACAGCTCCCTGTCCCCCCTCCCCAACCTCTACCCTCATGGCCCCACCCCTACCCTCCCGGCCCCTTGAGGCAGCTGAGAGGGAAAGGCCACCCAGAGGAGCGTGCACCTCCCAGAAGGCCACAGTGACAGTTCCATATTATGCCCTGCCCCAGTGATGCTGCCTCCTCAAAAGGGTACACTCTATGAGACGTGACAGGACCTCTCTACAGGGCAAGAGGAAGAGGCTCTATGATTATTATTTTTTTCCAATCCTGAGGGGTGGGGGGGTACCGGAGTCCTGCTAAAACCCCCCACAATGCTGCACCGAGCGCTGCATACAAAGCCCCTAGTTCTGTCAGGACGCCACCAGAAACCACACCTCCGTTTGCAACATAAACTCATATTTCAGACTGCCTTTGTTCTCGAGACATCAATCACGTGGCACCATTATACTCTTGAGCACCATAAGTACTTTGTTTTTCTGGTATAGGTAGTTACTTGTTCCTTTGGTAACTCTTGATGTTATACATTATGTTGCCAGAGCTGAGGCACACAGCCTATTGTCTTTCTCAGACAAGAAAGAAAAAAACCCGGGTTTTTTTAAGGTCTAAATTTAACGTGCCTTTAGCCAGGCACCAGAAGGTTTGACGCTGAACGCTGACTTTAGGCCCACTTCTTTCAAATATAATAATAAAATAATCCTACGGGGATTTTTTTTAAACTAACTCCAGCTGCGGGACACTTTTCACACAAAGGAACGCTTCCAAAAATGTTTATTAAGTCAGGCAAACAGCATCAGTAACAAAAAAACAGACTCTAGAATTTAGGTATGACTTGGTCCAGAA
Source organism: Cebidichthys violaceus (assembly GCF_023349555.1). NCBI lineage: Eukaryota > Metazoa > Chordata > Actinopteri > Perciformes > Stichaeidae > Cebidichthys > Cebidichthys violaceus. The sequence continues at coordinate 241,948 of NW_027176816.1, forward strand.
TGAAATACAACTATTGGATGGAATGTTCGTGAAATTTTGTACAAACATTCATGGTCTCCAGAGGGTGAATCCTACTGACATATCTATAAAACATATCTATCGAAACGTTGATTGTCGTGTTTTCATGCTGACATTAGCATTCAGCAGGATTAGCTGCACCCTGCAGGTACCTGGTTGGATTTACCCACCGCTTTGTAGGTCTTCTTTTGGCCTGCATGTTTGGGTGCTCTTCCCGGGTCGGCGCCCATCTCCACATGCATGGCGTAGATGATGTCGAAGAAGTCTTCCACCACAGCTACGCGCTTCAGAGAGGAGTTGTCTTGTGCCGAATTCCCGTCCGAGCACTAAAACAGAGACAGACAATGGAGTTGAGTTTAATGTCCCGCCTCGGGCTTGCAGAGATGACATGTGTGTGTCATTTATATCATGTATTATAGCTGCAAATGGAGCTCCCTGCACACACGTGATGTGTGCAGGATCTTTTGAGTCACATGAGTCATGAGTCAGGTGGTTACAGATCTGCACAAGGTGTCCTAACCAGCACAGGAACAACCTGTCTTGTTTTGTCCACTAGTCATTCTGTCTTTGAAAGTCTCTCTCAGGGTGGAGAAGTCTCGGCCCGGCTGGGTCGGCAGCCATCACCTCATCTCTGCAATGTTTAAAAATAACACCACCGACACTGTACAAGACTAACAGTCCCTCCTACCACAACCTCTGGCAGGCATCCCGCCTCCCATACTGCTGACCCTGTCACCATAGAAACTGCCACTGATTTCTCTCGGGCAGGTGTGCTGGGCAAAGGGTCATGTGACACGCCATAGAAGTGGGATCGCCAGGACAACAGCCTCCATCCGCAGCACCACATGGGGCTTTTCTTCTCCTTTCTGCCTCCATCTTTTAGTAACTCTCTCGTCCCCTCAATCCTTACAAACACTTTGCATTTTTCCACCAGATCTTATCTTAATATTATGCACCTGCTGGTGTTTTAAAAGGATCCCAGCAAGCATAAGATGGAGGGAAAAATAAAAATGGTTTGGGGCATTTCTTCAGCTTGTTTTTTTTAAGTGCACCTCTTACACGCAGATATAAGACAAGCGCTGACATTTTCTGGAGATTGGGTTCTAGGTGGGGAGTGATCTTTGCTTGTTTGAGTGAGAGAAGGGTCCGGAGTTCAAAAAGTTGTCCCCTCGGCATTGAGGAATCACACTTTTGCCCCCCCCCCCCCCCCCCCCCCCTCTCCTTGACATTTCTGCACACTTCCTGGGATTGACATTTCATTTTTCCCGTTTTCTCCCTCCTGTTTCTCTCCTCCATGTCTTCATCCCCCTATACCTCTCCGTCCCGTCTTTCTTTCTTTCCTTCTCTCTTTCTTCCCCCCCCCCCCCCCCCCCCCCTCCTCCTCCACCTCCTCCTCCTCCTCTTTCTTGCTCCTGCTCTCCCAAGTGCGAGGTAATGATCGTTGCCATGGCAACTAAAACCAGCTCACAGAGCGGGTTTGTTTTAATCCGGCCCTCTCTCCCTCGTTCTTTCTAGCCACTCTCCCCTGTCAGCATGGGCTAAATGTAATGATAATAAATGAAATGATAGCAACCCTCCACCTCATCATCGCAGCTGTAATCTATCGCACTTGGAGGTATCATCATCATTCCCTCGGTGACATCACCACCACCACCGCCGCCACCACCACCACCGCCGCCGCCGCCGCCGCCGCCGCCGCCGCTGCTGCTGCTGCTTGGGACAATGGTGTCAGGTCCATTCACGCTGGATTTAGATAATCTCATACAACTGTGGGGTGTGCAGTGTACCCACATCGCTACTGCATCCTCCACTGAATTCTACCCCAACAAAATATCCAACGTACGCACGCCGGATGCTCTGCTGGGAATGTACTCAACACACACATACATTATATTGCCACTCACTGGTGTTACACCTTAGTTAGCTTAGTTAATTCTGCTGATGTCTGCTTTGTGTCAGGCTGTAACTATTATTTTCATTATCAATTTCTTTCTTGAGAATCGTTTGGTCTATAAAGTGCCCTTCACAATTTCCCAAAGCCCAAGGTGACATCTTTAAATGTCTTTGCAGTGCGGCAGACAGTCAGCAAACACAATTATTCAGTTTAAAGTGATGCAAAACAGAGAAAAGCCACATTTGAGACGCTGTAACTCAGGAATGTTTCACATTTTTGCTTGAAAAATAGATTATCAAAATAGTGAGTGAACTTGCAGGCAAAGCTGCAGTTCTTTGACTGCGAATCCACCTGAAGGTCTGCTCGGACTCCTCGGCTTCGATAAGCTCTTAAGTTTCCAAACACAAGTCAACAGGGAGTTAAACATTCACCTCAAAACACGACATGCTTTGAGTGTGTGTGTGTGTGTGTGTGTGTGTGTGTGTGTGTGTGTGTGTGTGTGTGTGTGTGTGTGTGTGTGTGTGTGTGTGTGTGTGCATTCGTAAGCGTGGTGTGTGTTTAAGTGCAGCACATGTCTACCGGGCAGAGCTTGTAGCTGAAGCATCTCAGAGGAGAACAGCTGTTGAACAGCGCTGTAGATATTTGGTCTCCTCAGCAGCGAGCCATTTTTATGGAGCAAAGGAGACATGTCAGCATCCCTAATCGCCAACAACACCGCAAAACTCCTCGACCTCCTTCTTCTCCTTCTCTCCGTCTTTCTAATCCCGTAGGACTTTGCTCTCCCCAGCCACTGTACAACCAGCCCCCATCCCCTGCTCGCTCTCTCCCCGTCCCGCACCAAACCGCTCTGTTGCTAGGAGACTGGAGGGGTTGAGTCGGCTGCCCCCACCCCCGCTGGCAGTCACACACACACACACACACGCACACACACACACACACACACACACACACACACACACACCGTAGCAGAGAGGGGAAAGAGGAGCAGTCCTGCACACAGGCAGGTCAGGAGGAGGAGGTGATGGAGGAGGAGGAGGGGAGGTTCACGGGAAGCAGCTGGGTCACAAAGACAGGCCGGCAGAGATAGAAGAGATGCACCTCACAAGGAATTTAATTCACGGGTGAACGAGTGCAAAAAAATCTCAAAGGCAGAAATTTAGCTTTAACTTTGAAAGTCAAGCAAAAAAATGAGGAGGGTGTTTTATTTTGTAGGGTGGCTGCACAATAAGTAGCTTAAGTTGCAGCAGCAGGAGTGATGTGTGTTCAGGTACTTTCTATGTGTGTGTGTGTGTGTGTGTGTGTGTGTGTACTCGGCAGTAGGGAGTAAAGATGGCTGTGTCAACACCACTCATGACTCAGATTATCTCACTGCCGATGTGACAACAGGTCATCTTTTACAGCCCTATCTCCCCCTCTGTGACTGGCTAATGGTCATGTAAATGGTACAATCCTTGTTTCTTCTGTGTGTGTGTGTGTGTGTGTGTGTGTGTGTGTGTGTGTGTGTGTGTGTGTGTACTCAAAGTGCAAGATAAAGATTCAGATGACAAGAAAACTAAGATAAAAGAAACTATTACCTCCAAAGTGCCCCAAATATTTAATAAAACCCGTCCCCTTCTATTTCTTTTCTTTTCACCCTCGTCATCCTTCTATCTTTTCTAAATCCATGAAGCCCTGTCATTAAATCCACATTAGGTGGTCTACCCCTCATGTCCGACGCCCATGTCTGTGTGTGAGTGTGCACGTGTGTGTGTGTGTGTGTGTGTGTGTGCATGTGTGTGTGTTCCTCTCCCGGCTGCATCCATGATGAACATTATTTGACTGACTGACATCCACAATATCCCAGCGAGCCGGAGACACAGACAGTCCCACCAGCGCCGGCAGACTAGCACTGTTGACGTTCCAGCCGCTGACTCAAAATGGTATGCAAATGACTCGCACATACATCATCATAGCAGAGTCCATTTTAAGGCTATTATCATACTGTCCCACTTCGTTAAATGTTGGCCCGGCAAAGGTATTAAAAATGACAGTAGCGGTGTGGTAGGGAGATTATTGCCGTCTTAAAGAGTCTGTGTGTGTGTGTGTGTGTGTGTGTGTGTGTGTGTGTGTGTGTGTGTGTGTGTGTGTGTGTGTGTGGAGCAGAACTCAGACTATCTCCCACACAGGGGGGGAGGCCCCCGGGCCAGTTAAAAATGGTGTTAATTTCTCCTCCTATGGGAAAGCAAAGAACGGTCTCTCCATGGCAACAGAGAGGGTGCTGAAGGGAGGAAACACAGAGCATGCGATCAGCGACCCCCTCTTTGTACGAGCACACACTCGAACTACCACATACGTGCAGTACAGTTTCCATCACCCGTTTACAGTAAGTCACCGTAACATAGCGTCTGAACACAACGTGGCGATAAAGTCTCGAAATCTCAGCTTGACTCACATTGCACAGGTACAATTCTGCTCGATCCATCCAGAGCAACTAGGTGGTTCTTGTTTTGGGGTGGGGAGCATTTGCCATTTCAATCCACCAGTGTGAGCCCATGTGTTGCCCCTAATAAGCGCTGCCAGAGACGGACGAGACACACACACACACACACACACACACACACAAAAAAAAACGAGGGACAAAAGCACCGGAGATTCTAAAATAGCATAAATGCAAATGCTGTTGAATAATAGGGCCAGTATTCTTTTGACTCTGTGGCCCTTCCACAAAAGAGGGCCTCTCAGGGGAAACGTGGACTAATTAATCAGATAATAATGATGATGTTCCTCTTCCCGTCTGACGGCGAAGCACAAACATTTAGGGGGGATTTTCCAAGACACGGATTGGGAACAGTGGTTTCTGATTTCTACACGAGGAGAGGACGTCCCAAGACAAACCGTTATTTTGTAAATTGATAGCGTTATTAAGAAAACCTCTTTCTGTGGCAATCCTGTTTCATCTCATCCTGTCCTGTCACTTTGAGGCTGATTATTTTCTCAATTAATCGATGAATCATTTTGTTGATAAAATGTCGGATTATACTGAACAATGCCGGTTATAACCTCCCGGATTGAGGTGGCATCCTTTATCATATATGATCAAACCTCAAAGATATTCACTTCACTATCATATAACAAAGAAAGCAGCAAATCATCACGTTTGAGAAGCTGAAACTGGATTTTTTTTTTTTGCAATTTTGCTTGAACGAAATGTCTGAATGCTTATTATTATTATTATTATTATTGTTGAGTTGATCGACAGAAAACAATCTGCAACCATTTTGATGAACAATCTATTATTTTGAGCTATTCTTTTCATGAATTCCTCTGCTTCTGGCTTCTTAACGGGTCAATACATCTGTTATCTTTTGTCTTCTATGATAGTTGTATTGAATATCTTTGGACTGAAAGCATCACCTTGAGCTTTGACAAACTGTTATGGACATTTGTTCACTGTATTCCAACATGTTATAGACTAAAATGAGAAAATAATTGACAGCTGGATAATAAATTGCTAGTTGCAGCCCTAGATGCCAATTAATTTTCTGAGCGACTGTTAATCGCTTTAGCTTTAGGACACTGTTTAGTTTTCGGTCTGATAGATTGTAATAAATGTTTTGGACCAACAAGTTAAAATATGAAGCGTTTCACGGGCTGATGTTGAATGTATCCATATTTGGCAGCTCCTCCACAAGGAACGCTTAAACTTTAACTTTTGAACATCAAGTGTTTCTAAACTCTTACATGCATGTGTACGTGTGTGTGTGCATGTGTGTGTGTCTGTGTGTGTGTGTGTGTGTGAGAGCATGTCCACCAAACCTAGTTGTGTCGACGAACAAAGATATTTACAGATTTCAGTTGGCATGGCAACAAAAAAGCAACAGCTCGCAGTACTTCAAAATTGTCAGTACAATGCTCATGTCGGCCGAAAAAGGAAACGCACGGGGCGTTTAAACGTCTCTTTTGAAAAGTGGCTGCACTCTGACTCCCCTCGTCTCGAGAAAGTATGTGTGCTCAGATAGTGTGGTGCATCTCTGTGTCTGCTTCTGGTCCCGTTCCCCTCCTCCTCTGTGGCGTCCTCTAATCAAGACATAATGGGAGCTAAACGAGGGAGCATCTCCACACTGAGGGCTGCTGGATTCTCTGAGCACCGAGTTGCGCAGACTGCACGAGCTGGGAGGACAGAGATGAACAGAGAAAATACAGAAAGAACACGATTCTGTGTCGGGCTTCAAAAGGAAGGCATCGACACTGAGTGTGTGCTATACTGTGGCCTGCCTTTCTGTCCCGTCACACACTGAAGCAGCCTTGTATGCATCAGAAGAAGAGACCTTCTCTGTCTGCACATCAGCCACCGTCATCCCTACCCCCACCCAGCCTCCTGTCATTTAGCCCCATGCCTGCCCCCATACAGAAACTTGGCACACCCTGGGAGCAGCTGCAGCAGGGCTACCAATGCTGGAGCTCCAGAGACACGCCCCCGGCCCTGCAGCCGTACGAGGAGCCAGTGACCATTGTGTGTGTGTGTGTGTGTGTGTGTGTTTGTGTGTGTGTGTTTGTGCGTCTGCTCGTGTGTCACTTTTCCACTGGCCCAGGACGGCCTATTTATAAAGCCCACGAAGAGTGAATGAAAAACTCTGCTTTCAAATACAGTCAAATGCATTTTAATAGGTGGATTTGTTGCCTCTGACTCATCATTAGAAGCCGCTTGTGTTGGCTGATGTTTGTTGTTTGAATTTCTCGAGTGGAGCTGAGTCAGGGAGATGATTTACCCTTCCTTGTGATAATAACTAGAAAGTGTGTGCACTCCCCTCCAATAAACAGTCAGTTACACTTTTGTTTTCTGCACGACTTTCTCAGCCTCCCCAACGGTTGAAGCAGACCTCGGAGAACTATTTCATATCGGATGGGCCTCGCTCGCAGAGAAAACAGGCTCACCTGGAGGATGCTAGAATATATATATTGGACAAGAGGACATATAAGACTATATAGACAAGAGATGACAAGAGCCACAGACAGAAGCTAATCAACAACACAATTCAGGCCCCATCTGCACCTGCGGAGACAGATCACACCTGCCCTCTTGCCCAGAGGGAAACATAATATTGAGTGGAGATTAGAGGAGTTTTGTAAAGGCAGTTGGCCTTAATCTAAATTGTACATTCGCACAGGTATAACACCTGTGGAGGGATCAGTGCTATTCAAACCAAAATCAAAGCATTCAGTGTAATCGGGGCCAACACTTGTGACCAGAAAATGTGTTTCTGCTCTGTGAGGTCCAGAGAGACTTTGTCCCAGCAGGGCGGGTGAGGGGGGGGGGGGGGGGGGAGAGATTATTCCCTGAAGACGCTTATTTAAAATGGTGGTTCTCTCTTTTCTGGCACAGCAGGCCCAAACACCATACAGAGATATGGCGTGTGTGTGTGTGTGTGTGTGTGTGTGTGTGTGTGTGTGTGTGTGTGTGTGTGTGTGTGTGTGTGTGTGTGTGTGTGTGTGTGTGTGTGTGTGTGTGTCCGCATGCACAAAGAGAGCTAATGGGGCACTGCTGACAGTTCACCATGTTCATGTTTATCTAAAAGAGGAATGTGTGATTTAACCCCTTAACACACCTGCAGCGTCAGTAATGCATACATATCTCACCCCGTCATCCAGAGACACGTAGAAGAAGTCTGAGCACCAACTGTGGGCGTACGTCGCTATCAGTCCCAATCAGACCCTTTTGTTTCCGCCACAGCCCCTCACGTGGTCACCAATTACGCACAGCTACCACACTCCATCGAATTAATTTTAAAATGTTTCTTTTGCAAACACGGTCTTAAACGGGCTTATGGTGGCTTAATGTATTAATGTACAATACAAAAATGCGGCAGAGGCAGACTATCCTGGACTACACAGGTGTTGCCAGAGCAACGAGTGCCGATCCGCATCCTGCCCAGGACAATGAGAAGTGGGGTGCAAACACTGAGGCTGTCTGCCACGCAGTCACATTTTGATGGAAAAGACAGATATTTGAGTATTGAGTGGCACCCCATCTTTGTTCTCTCTAACTAATCTTGGCGACGCACGCGACACAGTCCGGTTTGCTCGGTTTAGATGGGACAGTGAGGGCGCGTGTCATTTGATGAATCGCGTACAATCAAATCTGCTGAGCGCACATCAGCAGAAAGGTGAACCGGACATTATCTTAGTCGACGTTAGTGCCCTGTAGTCCATCACACACCGGAGTACCCTGACATAGGCTACCCGACCCACGAACATGCCGTTGCATCCACGCGCCCGCGCGCGCACGCACAGAATCACCACATCGGACTGCACGAGAACCTGAACAGCACGGTTCAAACTAAATGTTGTCAATAGTCAATTATCTCGCGCGTTGCACCCGGGAGCGTGCCGCTGACAGGACTTCAACCTCTCCGGTGAGATGGCAATGCATGATAGCCGATACTACCTTTTACAATTGCAATTGCCAGAAGGCACCGGCGTTGCTATGGCAGCAAGGGATGAGAGCAGGGCTGTTCTGGTTGGGATGTGGACAAAGTGAAGCTTTATCAAGAAAGACGAGGGCGAGCCGGGACGACAAAAGATCATAAGTTGTCATTTTATTTCATGTGACAGGTGCATGTGTGCAGCCTGAAATAATGATAACTTATAGGCGGCAATGGGACATCTGTGCGCGTGTACACGCACGTTCCCTCTCTGTCAAACACATATACACACACACACGCGTACACACACACACGCGTACACACACACACACACACACACACACACACACACACACACACACACACACACACACACACTTTACCGTTGTCTTGACCGGGACATATAGAACGGGTTTCCCCGGAGCTCCCTTCTTGTTGTGCTCTCCCAACACGTTGGTCCCGACCTGAAATCCTTTAGACTTCACCCAAAATTTGAATTTGGCGTTGATGTGGCTGTTGTCGATATAAACGCCATCCGACTCCTCGTTCTGCAACAGTGTCTGCATGATTTTGTTATATTTTCGCCGGGTGACGGTCTTTGTTTTACCGGAGTCTCCATAAGTCCGGAGACACCAGTCCTGAAATTCACTGAACATCTCCGCCTCCAACACGACCGGACTCCGGCTCCTTTTGGGCGCATCCACGCACGCCTTTTTCGTTGCCATCTCTCTCTCTCTCTCCCTCTCTCTCGCTCTCTTGCTCTCTCTCTCTCTCTCTCTCTCTCTCTCTCTCTCTCTCTCTCTCTCTCTCTCTCTCTCTCGCTCTCTCTGTCTGAACCCGTTCAAACAGCCCAGGCTAATAAAGACTTGACCGGGTTGATCCTCCTCCTCTGGTCCCCGCTGTCCCGTGTAAAGGAGGCTTGGTTCCGGGTTTGGGACGCTGCCTCTCTGTTGTTTCCCAGCTAAAGTGACCCGGACGGCAGCACACCTGTTTGCAGCGGAGCAGTGCTGTCCCGAACCGCAGCGGTGAAAAATGTCACTTCCTCACATCATCCGCTGAGGAGCAGAGAGGGGGGCTGTCCTACAGTACGCTGAGCGGGTATCTCCCACCTGTGCGTAAAACGCTCTCCGCTAAATGGTAGGCTGTGAAAAAAAAAAAAAAACACAGTCCTCGCTAAACAACAAAGAACACAGACGAAAGCGTGGAAACAAACGTCGCTCTCAGTTCCTATCGACCTACTTTTTCAACAGCCAACACTATTCTCGGATGCGGGTTGCTCAACCCTTAAAAAAAGCGCAGATATGCACACAATGTGCTCCTATGGCCACATATCCGATCAACATGCGCCACCTGGGATTGTTTCTGCTCCTCACACCTGTTTGAATGTGAATCGCGTTTGCGCTGTCGGCTCTTTCTATCCCGTAAATGAAACACAGTCATATCTGCATTGCACTGGTGACTGGCTTAATTTGCAGCAAAGCCAGCGGTTTGCAAACAGCGTGATGTTGCCCAGACGCAGAGAGAAAATGTCCGATTTGGAGACGTGGAAGGTGAGGGAGGGTGGGGGCATGAAAACATTTGCTATCTGAAGAATATGCTAGAAAACATTGATTTCACAATTTCCTTTCAAATAGGAAACACTTTTTTTGCAGATACAGGCGGCTAAAGATGTGTAGATAGATAAAAAAAAAAGTGGGTTAGATACAGTCACTATGCAAACAACCTCTAAAAAACACAAAAATGATCTTCAAAAAGGCAATGTCCACATATAACAGTTGTCTTTATTCAGGCCTACTTATTGAAGATGTGTGTGCTTTGGTGCACAGTACTGTTAACCAATCATTTGAGATAAAGTAAGTTTCTATTTATTAAATTGTCAATATTGCAACATCTGTCCCAATAAAAAACAAATAAATGCATTTTTAAGAAAAGAATCATTTTACTTTCACTCATGAAGAAGCGACAAACGGCACATATTTTGGATCTGGATTTGTGTCCTGTGTGTGTGTGTCGTGCTCTTATTGTGTGTGTGTGTGTGTGTGTGTGTGTGTGTGTGTGTGTGTGTGTGTGTGTGTGTGTGTGTGTGTGTGTGTGACTCCTCCTGGCCTGTGCATTATAGGCCCATGCTGGCGGTGGTGACTGCTGCTGTTGCCATGACAGCAGCAGTGTCTCCGGCCGTGCAGAGGGTGAGTGGGATGCCCCATCCTCATCTCTCCATCCTGACTCAGACAACGGCATGCTGGACAAAAAAAAAAAATGCCCCACCCCGAGTGAACGACAAACAGATCGACTGAACACACGTGTGCGTACGTGTGTGTGTGTGTGCGTATGTGCGTGTGTCTGTGTGTGTTGCTTTGCATGCGATTTCAGTTCATTTCATCATTTGGTTTTGTTATGTGTCTTCTCTCAGGACTGGCCTGCATGCAGGATGAGCTCCAGGGCTCCCCCATCCATCCCTCAGGGGAGGAAACATCTCAACCCGACTCTTAAAGGGAATCCACCGTTTGTTGTCATTGCAAAAAAGGCAAAAAACAAAAGACAACTTCTGGTTAGTGACCCCTTAAAATGAAGCCATGTTTATTCGTGACTCATTGTGAACTTAATATGATCATACTGACCCCAATTTGGATCAAGCACCAAAGCAACATTGGGTTACCCAGCATGGTTAGAAAACCACCAGAGACAATGATTGTTTTGACCCAGTTTTAGTGTTGTCTTTTATCTTCCGGTTGGGTTATTTACCCAAACTGTTATAATCTACCGAACTTCTTTTTAAACTCAATATTTGGAGCGGATTGTTTGCAGGTCTTCAAGTCGTACACGCTAGTTTTGTACAACAATAAACCATACTTTAGTTTTGGTAAATAACACAACAGTAATATAGATAATAATAATAATAACCTACGGGATTTCTCATTCTTAGCTTTGTCATATTGAAAAGACATTTAGAGGCTGAAAGTATTGTACCAAGATAACATTTTGAACGCAGGGCTTAAACTTACTATAGCTGAGTATTTGTACATGGTGTCATAATAACTTGAGTATAGGATCTAAATACTTCTTCCACCGCTGGGCAAAACATGCACGCATACAGGATTCAGATTGCTCTCCTGAAATGCACCGATCCCTGAGATCATCGCTCAGCGCCGTCATCCATGCGTTTCAGCTGTCAGACCTGAAGGCAGTGTCACGCCTCCTCACTCTTAATGAGGCAAAACTGCTGTAATTACGCTCACAGTCCCCCCCACTGAGCGCTTTCCTTTCGCCGTGAGGTGGACAACTCCTGTCCTGGAGGGCCACAGCGAGGCCTGTCTCGAACTGAGATGCCCCAGTCTCCCAAATGAAACCCCTCACTCAGAGACAAGCCCGATGACAGCAGCTTCACATCCAGCTGCTTACACTCTGACCCGCACTGTCTGGATTCACTGGATACCAACCGACAATGTTGGCTCCATCCCACCAAAGAACATGTTCTAGTGTGCGAGGATCTAGTGGTGGAAGAGGTATTCGAGTCCTTTTCTTAAAGGGGCATTCCACTGGTTGTACAAGTCATAACAGTACTACCCAGCATGAGTATGGTGTCTTCTGGCTCTGGTGAGAACTTTCTAAAGTCTGAATAAATAGAGTTGTCAAGTGGGAGGATGTATTTCTGCCACCCCTTGCTCCAGAAATAAAATTCATATTAATTCTTTCCACAGACAACATAATGGAATTCATAGTTGATGCACTTCCATGAAACTCACTCTGTGTACATAAAGAATTCAGGGGAGAAGATAACCACAACTCTCAGAGTGCATTTTGGGAAAAAAAAAAAAAATCCAATCAAAGAGCTTAAATCTCTGTCGCTAACAATTGCACTGTCAAGAAAACTGTTTTTGTAATCTGCATGTTAAATAACTTTTAGTTGTAATTTATGAGTCAATATTGAATGAATTCAGCACTTTGTACTTTGAATTTGGCTTCTTCTCCGTAGCAACTGTGGTCGAGGCTAAAATGACGGACAGAACACGTTTTCTCAGCTCTGAAGCTGAAATATTTTAACATGGTGGTCATGACGGAAATCTATTGGTCACTACATCATCACAGGAGAGGCTAATGAAAGATACTATTGAGTTGCATTATGGGAAATGCAGGATTCAGTGCTCATGGAGTTTGAGCTATACTCGACTAAACGTCTAATACTAAATTGTTGGAGTACCCATACAAGTAGGAGTAGTAATAAAACAGTCTGTTATAGGTAACATTCCTTTATTCAGCGTCAAATTAAAGTACTCATGCAAAATGACCTCTTTGAGAGAGTTACATTGTTATAAGTATACACACGTATTATATTTCAGGATTATTTAGATCCTGTTAGATTCTAGACGTTATTGTTTCATTGACTCCAAATATTTGCTTGTTGTTACCACTGAGGATATACGTGATCTCTACATGTGTGTGGATATCTATTCTACCAGTTTTCAGCTTTTTGATGCTTCCAGCACCTTATTTAAGATAAAGCCAGGTGAAGCTGTGGTTATCCTGCATTTACCACTGAGGATACAGAAATATGTCTACTAGTACTTTACTGGTATTTACACTGCTAACAGAGATGAAGTCTGCAGAAATCAGTAAGGAGGAAATAGTGTAAACAAACAAAGTATGTCTTGGAGGAGGTGAAACCTAAACAGAGTTTAAAGGGAGACGTACGGAGTGACCAGAGAGACAGACAGTGACACAGAACTGTGAGACTGAATAAGAGCATGAGAGCCAGGCAGTGACGGTGAATCAGCCTCAGTTAGGGTGACAAACTCACCCTCCTCAGCCCCGTGTTGATCTCACTGTGTCATTAAGTATGAGTGACAATTTGATCACTACTGCCTCCTGTTGGTGAAGCTGAAAACTGCACCTCCTTTGTGTCACCCATCCCGAACCGGACCTGTCCGACACAAGACCACATCATCACTTACATACATGTTTCTTCCAGTTAACTGCATGAGGTGTTTGTCTGTGTTATAAAATGTGTTTTATGTTAGTGTGTGAATAATATATGGATGTTATTATATGTATTCATGTAGATTAAAGGTTCACCTAAATCACATAAAAAAATATTTGCCCATTTACCACTTGTGATGCAGTCATAAAAAAGTCCTTTTGGTTATTACATTTATTTATGTGAATATAATTATTATTATTTCATTTCATTTTTAATATCATTGTAATATTTGATGTTTATAGTATTGAAAAGTGACATTTTAAAGACTCAACAGCTAAAATCTCTTTTAAAATTGTTATAAATCTCAATAGTTTTTAATGGTTATATTTCTTTATTTTCCAATGTTTTCCATTGACATCCATTGTAATCAATCAGTCAGTCAAACTGTATTTGTATGACATCTTTAATACGGTTAGTGCCATTCAAAGTGCTTTACATGTGACAAGTTGACAATAAGACAAATTAAACTATTTGAGACTAATTCACACAAGAAATAAAAAATTATCAAAATTAGAGAATGAAACCAGTGAAATAGATTAAAATTGATTTATCTATTAAGCTTTCAGTTCACAAGATGTTTTTATAGCTGTGCGTGAGATCCATACATGCATTCAACATATATGAAGCACAATATAACAATATATTCAAGTCTTACATGACAAATGTCTTTTCAAATGTGATTATTAAATGTGATTATCTTCTTCTGCAGACTAAATAAGAATATTGGATGTTTTCCTTCTTTTTCTTAATGTTTTGGTTACCGCAGTTATTGCAATCTGACTGTGAAAAAAGGGCTTTATATTTTTTATTGTGAACATTAAAATTTAAATAATCATTAAAAAACAATCTGTTGTGTATCATTGCAACATAATCCCTAATTGTAGGCATAATTAATTTAATCCTCAACTGGCTAAATTAAAACACACATACGCTTGGTGAAGGCATAATGGAGAAAGAAATATGTTTTTTTACAGATGTATAGTAAACCTAAAGAGTTCTGTTTGAATAAGTGAAACACCAATACGACTTTCACAGGTTGCTGTCTGAGGGGGCATTCAGACTGCATATTTATTATCTATTATATCAACTCTCTCTCTCTCTCTCTCTCTCTCTCTCTCTCTCTCTCTCTCTCTCTCTCTCTCTCTCTCTCTCTCTCTCTCTCTCTTTGTCTGCTCAGTCAGCCACAACACCGACCGGCTAGAAGTTGCATTTTACCAGTCTGCCGTGGCGAGGGGCTGCAGTGCGACATGAACACACATTGACAGACTTATGGGACCATGAGGCAGGGAGGCAGGGAGGCAGGGAGGCAGGGAGCTGTGGGTCAGGGCCCGGGGTGGCTACAGGCCATCGGGACAGCGCAGCCAAGAGGCAAGCCAGGAGACGACAGAATGGGCACAGTCGCCATGGAAACACAAGCGGCCCAGGCAAATCATGGCAACTGGTAACTAAGTAACAGGAAACGACGGACCATAGAGGGCGATGAGTCTGGTTAATCATGAGGAGAGAGAGGAGGGGTGGGGGGGGGGCGCAGAGGGGGGGAGGGCGGGACAATGACAGGGAGATAAGGGCCACAGTTCTGGCTCACTGCAGACCCCTCTCCTCCAAAGTGTGTGTGTGTGTGTGTGTGTGTGTGTGTGTGTGTGTGTGTGCTCGTTCACTCCCCACATGCACTGGACTGACACTGGATTAGTGTGAGCTGATGGAGATGGAGCCTCCGCCCTTCTTTCACCATCATTTTCTTTGTAAATCCACGAGGGAGTGTTAATGAGCACACGCTACAAGGAGAGGAGCCAAAGAGCAGCCATTAAACTGAGCTTTTGTGTGTGTGTGTGTGTTGATATTAAAGCAGTCATGATCAATATTTGTACAATAGGAGGTTATCAATTGACAATATAAAAAGGAATCACTCACACTACAGGGAATTATTATCTCAATCTGCTCTGCAGAGCCTCACAGCCCAGCGGTGTTAAGATCATTGTGTATCTGTCCGACCCACAACTCTGCAGCGTCGTTTCCAGCCACAGCAGGTAGTTGTGTTCAGTATAAAAAGCTCCACAGTCCCGCTGTACAGTACCTGCTCAGCGCTGAACAGCAGACAGAGTTAGAGACGAAATGGTGAACACAACTTAATTGAAAAACTCAGGTCCTTTAAGATACAAATGAAGGGGTAGTTAATGCTATTTTGAACATTTGAGGAGGTTTTACACTTTTAAAATACGAAAAGTCGAAAGGTCTAAGGTTGTTGTTAAGGTTCTCTGTTGCTGTACATTAACATGTGCCACTTTTAACTGAAAGCATGATGACACATTAAAGGTTTACTGTATTATATGTAGCTAATGTGCAGGCGAAAGTCTAAAACACTGCAATAATGTAAAGTAATCGCAAAAGCAGCCAAATTTCCCGTCAAGCTAGCCGCCTTGCTAAGCTAGCTAGCTAGCTCGACCACCTGGGCTGATTTGGACTTACGTGTTCTCTGTTCACTCCTCGTTGGTCAATGATGGAATTCGACAGTTTAGCAAACCAGCTATTTGACGGACATTTTTCTTCTCTACATTATCTGCAGTGTTTTAGTATGAAGGCTGTTCAACTGACTCTGCAGGTGATAGAGGATCCGATCATGAGACCTTCATATTAAACACTTTACAGTAGATCTCATTTTTAATGGATCATAGTATGCTCTCAATTCAAATTGGCTAATTTAAACTAAAACATAAAGAAGGATACAAGTTCCTAAAATGTGTATCCAGCTGATATCATGTGCGGTATCATCTGGTGATCATTTTGTTTACTGTAAGCGTGTTGGACAGAAATGTAAATACATTGAAGACAAAGTTAATGCACAGAACCTCGGTATTTTTAGAACCAGATTTCTAGCAATGAGAAGTTGCATGTCAGTCAGCCCGGCACGACTTGAACACTCCTCTGCGGTTGAGGAGGCTTCGAGGGGCCCAGAGGAAGCCTGCTACCGCCACACAAAGGGAGATTGTATTTGAGGCCCCGGTGACCTAACCACTTCTCATAGCTAAAGCTTTATCTCTGACACAACATCTGCTTATTAAACTGGCAGGAATGGACAAGTTAAGAGGCAACAAATGCTGCAAGCCAAGCCATAAACAAGTCCAAGTCTCCACGAGGCTGACCGCTATCATGAGCAAACCCAAACATGACCCTTTACCTGATCTGTTCATTCACAAATAGCTGCTTTGCATGAAGGTACTCGATCGCCCACTCCCTCTCACGTGCTTCGGATCTGTCAGTGCCACCTGTGTTTGTGGCCTCGCTCATGCCAACGCTACTCGGCCTCGACAGCTGTAATGGGCTCACTGTGGAGAGACACACACACACTCCCTGCTGCCCAAACACTCTACAGCTCTTATTCTACCCCTCTGATTGGCGGTGACGTGCTTATAGTGGCCCCCCTGCAGCTGCACTGACATCCACTTTGCCACGGCTGTGTGACACATCTGATTGCACCTGTCAGGCTCTGTCCTTTAAGCCTTATCCCCTAAATGCTCCCGCTGACCTTTGCCTCTGTTTTTTTCTTCCCCTTTTCAGACTTTTCTTCCTTGTTTCAGACCACTTGTTATTCCTCCTTCTCTGCACATGACACTCTCAGTGGTTCAGACCTTCTTTTTTTATCCTCAGAGCCTTCACACATGTTGATATATTGAATAAATAACACTGTAATAAGTGTTGAATGCATGTTATAGCTTGTCTTTTCTGCTGGTATTGTTATTCCATTCACTAAACAGCAGGTGTTTGCAATAAGTGTGAATTCTCCACAGTATTATTGCTGATAAGAATCCAAGTCTTGAATTAAATCAGTTTAAAGCATAACTGTCCGTTCTTCTCTCTGTGACTTGTTTTGTTTTGTTTCCAGACGGAGCAGGCAGCTGTTTGATAAACTGTTCTAATAAACCACCGAGACACAAACTTAACGACTAGTTGGAGAATATAGTGGAGCACTTAGCAGCTGATGAGACAGATATTTTCCTCAGCCGTTAGAGATAAAAAAAAAAACGAAAAAAAACACAGAGCTAAAACAGAGTAGATACATTCATCATGGTGGACACAAACACGGCCACACGTGAAAGATAATGTTGCTCAGTAACTGGACATGTAAATGTCCAGTTACAAACAACTGTTTGCTAAATAATTCACAACTTATAAGGTGATGATATGTCAGTGTTGTGTTCACAGCTTTTCTCTGCTGCCCCCAAGTGGTCCAAAAATATATCAGTTACTGCAGGTTGAAAAGCATGTCACAAATATATAGTCTCTTTTAAATAAAGGCAAACTAATTCCATGAAACAGTTGAGCTTTGGAGCTTAGAGGGAACGTTTCTCAAAACAAGAAGGTGAATATTCTATTTCTCGGGTCTATTTTGGCGGGAGTTGTAAAATATCCCTGTATAGAGGAGGCTGAATAATAGATCCATAAGTAGAAATAGTTTGTTCTCCTAATCTCAGAGGAATGTGCACTTGCAGGTATTTGGTTAGGTAGATGATTTTAACCTTTTTGGCCAGACAACCCTGCAGTTGTTTTGCCAGATTCCTCCGCTTGGCCCCCCTGCTGTGCCTCTGCATCAGCTCCATTCAGAGGAATGAGGGGGCTGCTGCTGGGGGTTTTTTTTCTACACAGTGCTGCTGTCTGTCTGAACACATTTGGTCCACAAGAAACTACAGTGCCCATGATTCACAGTAATAAAGAAGCATGTCAGCCAGTGAGGCTCGTTGACAACAATGGGTGTCTATGGCAGAGCGTAATAAGGTCAGCTGGAGATGGTATTTGATTGTAGGATCAATTTATGATTTGTTTTGGTCTTTTCATGGTATTTGTTGACCAATGATTTATATTTTTCAATACTTTAAACATACATCATACACAAACTGAAACAAAGCTGCAGATTGCTGAACTGTAATTCTCTAGAAGTTAAAGTTTTCCCCAATAACACAAATTCATAAAAGTGTCCTCGTCGTTTCTTCCTCGTTCTCTGACCACTTGATATTCTTCCTTCCTTGCCAACACAACACATTGTAGTCATACACCTTGATATTACATGATGTATGTAATACTGTGGCGCTATCTCAAGTTTCCCATAGAATTTTTCATCATGGGGCAGGTGCAGCGATGACATCTTTCACTCTGGGAACCAGAGCGGAAAATTAGAGAGTGAATCGCAACTCCAGACATGTATACAAGATCAAACGGCATATGAAAATGAAAATACTGTATTGTTTAGAGTTTTGGGCTATATGTCCTCTACCCAGAGTTAATAAGTTAATGAGTCTCATTGAGTAATCTATTCTTCAAGACACAAGAGTTTACGATTCCAAAATAATGCCAGAGCTGCTATCAAATGCTGGGATAGAAAATAAATATATACGGACAGGTTTACATATATTACCATTTATCGTACTTGAAGCACTTTCTTCACATTAGACTTTGTTGGTCATTCAAGCTTTTGAGCCGGTGGAATTTATGGTGTGTTTTTCCCCTCCTTTGGTAAGAATGGTCACAATTGAGACTCCTCAATTCCTTTGTCTGACCTCTTAACCCAACACATGATGAAACTTTAAAGAAAACAGCTAATTATTGACATCATTTTAGCTTCTTTTAGCTTAAGAACACATACATATTTGCACCTTATCCACTATTGCACCACCACTGAATGTCAGCCACATGAAGAAAAGTAAAGATTTTGATTAGCCACCCCGACATGCCCTTTGGGAGGATGGGCTGTTGGAAAGTTGGTTGGACAAACAAAGCCCACCCTGACCCCTGTGACCCTGCTGTCGGCTAGCACCAGAGTGGATCGACACTCACCACAGATGGTGTCACAAAGGCCCAGAGCTAACTTCATAATGACATCATAAAAAGACAGTCAGAGACAATTTACCGTATTAAAGCAATATTTCACACTGTAAGAGCATTTTTCGCATGAAGGGTTCAGTATCAATCCATTTATAAATACTGTGATACCATTACCCTCAGCTCCCCCCGTGGACACACAGCCATCAGGGTTCAGCCATTGTGATCCCGTCTAACCATTCACTTACATTCATTCCTGAGCTTGAACATAAATTCAGACGCACACATTAACCCCTGGACCTCCTCAGGGATTCTCAGTACCAGCGTCTCTATCGCACATATATGACGGAATAAAAGGCTTTAACTCATTTCAGTTATGTAAATCAAGTTCCAAGGCCACAACATGTTACTTAGACCCTTGATTGTCATACAACATTTTATATCTCATTACAGTTTTGTCACTGATTTCAATATCAACGTATCAATCCACAAGACACCACTTTGTCTCACCTGACCAGTTGCTTTCAGTGCTGTGGCAGTTGCCTTTCTCATTGTTTATGCTATAACCTGTAAACTGTGCTAAAATGTGTTCAATGCCCGCATACAGTAAGAAACTGATACGGGAAAAGCATTGTCATCGATTTAGCTAAAGATGCATCTGCCATCATGCATGTGGCTAAAGACTGAAGACAGCAGTTGGCCTTTTGAGGTTTTTATTAGGAACAAATGTGAAACTGTAAAAAATAGTGGGCTATTTGACGACATATTCAATGCTTGGGGATTACAAATCAGAAAAATGAAATACCACAAACCAAAGGGAATTATAGCGCAGTAACAAGGAAACACAAATGAATCACACAAGTTACCTGTTAACTGAGGGATACGTTGTCCCTCATGTGAGGAAGCAGTTAAGTCAAGTCAAGTACAACTTTGTCCCCAGTGGGGCAATTGTTGTGCGGAAACACATGCACAGCAATTAAATACAACCTTTAGCTAATAGTGAAAACATAAACGTAAAAAAATAGATTAAAAATAGAAAAAATATATACTTTTACAGCCAATCATATACACACAAACATAAACAAAGATGCTGAAACGTTTTTATAGATGGATTACATTCAAACTTTGTTACAAAGGATGAACCAGGACAGTTTGTAAAGATATGTAAAAATTTCATATATTTCTACATTGCTCTAATATCTATACTTTAATTTATAACCTTGCCTATCTTTTTGCTAAGACCCACCCACTGTGCGTTTCTATTTGCTAAATAGCCTATCAATCAATCCTTCGCACCAGTTAAAGGTATAATCCTTTTTTTTCAGTTGCACCGGAGAGATTCAGGACTACGAGCAAGCTGTACTGCAATTGAGCTGAAACGTAGTGCATAGTTTGGACAGTGAGCACCTGTGTGCATCCATTGCGTCAAACAGAAACAGAAACTTTACTTCCTGTGTGAAAGTGCGTACAGTTTGCAATAAAGGTCACTGAAGACGAATCCGTCATTTTAACTGATGTTCCACAGTGATACACCAACTGACCATTTAGCGGTAAGCACACGGCGTCTCGTCTGATTCAACATAATGGTCCTACAAGCTGTTTGCTGGTGGTTTCCATGGAATGAAGATGTCCTCAGACGAGAACACACATGTGCCGTCATGTACGTCCTCCAAGCCTACACTCAGAATAGCTGCTCCCAGCCCGAGGCTCTCTGGCTGCCAGATGACTGGGATGCAGTTTACAGTTATTATCCAGCCACTGGGAGTCTCTCTTCCTCCTCCTCACGTTTCCTGCCCATTCAGCTGTCATTCATTCTGGGTTTCATCATGAGGCGCTCTTCTGCCACGACAAACATGGATGAACCAATGCGATGGCCCACAGTCGGCCTTCACAGTTCACATGGCTTGTAGAGTCTCCCGGACCTACACCAGTCGCTGGACCTTCAATAATGTTTGCAGCCCAACTGTTTGTCAGTAGTAATTATTCACATATTTTCAAAAACATAAACCCTGGTTTTACCCTCACATTTCCCCTTAATGACTTTGAAGTAAAAGAAATGTAAAAAGAAGAAAAATTTTAGCTCTGTCTGACAGTAGCTTATTTATGTATCATCTTGTTCCAGCGCTTTATTGTAGACTTGATCATGTCTAAATATAAATAATATAAATATTATAAATATTCAAATCAAATGCCCCATGTTTTTATGGTTGTGTCATTTCATGAAATGAAAATATAAATAATGTAGTGTGCATCGCTTTCGACACACTTATCCCAAATAAACCAAGATAAGATTTGCATGCTCAGATGTGGATCGTCACTCCCAGTAGTATCTATTTATACTCAGATCTTCTGCGCCACTGACTCTACTGGCTCATTATGTGTCAAAGAGATATAGGTCAATTTCTGTTTCTACTGTTTTGGATGTCGGTATCTTATGGAAGATGTATTAGTATCAGTGATTCACGACTGTCAGCAGATAAATGTCAGTCCAGAAAAATATGTGTTTATACCATATATTTTAAACAGTCTCTATTAGTTTGGCCACAAGAGCTTATCTTTATTGTGTAAAATGTGCCACTCACTACACATCTTGATAACCACATTTGATGGATTCTGATCACTCAGGTTAGGCTGTTTTGTGTCATATTGAAGAAGTAATTAAGACATTATTTGATCTATTTATTATAATTTTATCATCTGGGCTGAAAACACAGCTACTTTTATGTCTATAGGCTGCCAACTGAGTGCCAATGTTTGGTTTTAAATGCCAACGTTCGTTTTGTTGGAATCACAGCTTATTGGCATAATAATACTAATAATAACACTACTAATATTAATAATATATTTATCTATAGAGGACATTTTAAAACAAATGTAGAAGGCGAAAGTGAAAACAAATACTTAAAGTACTGAGGACTACACAGCCATGACATTCGGCCTTGGTATCACTTCGTTATACTCTAACGTGGTTCAGATGGTGTAATGGCTTCACTCCTGTCCTTTTCACAAAATGGCCAAACTAGGCGCCATATTGGCTACGCCGGGTCGCTCTTTTATTAACCCTTTCACTCGACAGTTACACACACAGTCAGTTATTTGTTATGGGGGCTGCATCAAACTTAAAGTTTCTCCGTCATTAATTCGTCTTAAAGGATCGTTGAGTGCTACACTCCGTCCAACGGTTGGCCTTGTAGAGCGCCATTACACTGTTAAAACAAAACTCGGTATCGGTAGTAACGGTTATAGCCGTAGACTGTAGGAAACAGTCCAGATAACTAAACGACTACAGTCGTTGCAACACAGCCGCTACTATTGTGTGTTTGTGAAAACGATGTTACAATAGGCGAAACCCGGTTTTCTCCGGATGTTACGGTTAGCTTAGAACCACAACACGACATGTAAAATATGTCCTTTGACGAAAAAAAACGAAAAAAAAGAAATCGAACCAGCTACTCAAACGAGAGTAGACTAAGTTATTTCAGTCACTGTACACACTCAATTTACAGTGTGTTAATATAAGACTGTAATTCAACATTTCAGGGCGAAGGCCTACACCGGAAGCTGCGAACTCTAAATTAGGCTAGCTCGGGATAACTCGGCGACTAACCTTAAAGTACGTTATCGTGTAAGTTATGTCGACCAAATGAAAGTCAGAGAGATATGGGTGTTTCGTCTGCCTTGCAGTGCAATCAAATTGTTTGCAGATCATTAATCAGTCTGAGCTAATTTTGAGTGGATCAGGTGTTGGCTTTACACATAAACTGAGTAACCAGTAATCTACTTACTGTTACCCTTACTGAGTTGGCTTTATTTAGCAGCCATTTTTTTCCCCCGACCAACTGAAAATAAGCAATATGTATATTTTCTGCCTGCGCAATAATTTCACTGTGCTAATAATTGATCACGTTGCGGGATATTCATTTCGTAATGTCAGGGTAGTTTAATAGCTATAACGTTACTGGTGTAGGCTGCACATGGGCCCGCCTCCTGCACAGCTCCTCCAATGGGGTATCGCGGCTAATGCTGACGTCACAAGTGCCGGTCTGGCCATAGTAAAATGTGCTCCAGGGGGGTGAAGCTAATAGTAAGGAGAATCATCTATTTCAGTAAGGGAACCAGAGAGGTAAGCAACCCCAGAACTCACTATTGTCTGTATACACACAGCCAAGTCGCTTGTATTCTATTGAGACGTCCTATAAAGGCGGTTTACAGATGACTATGCCCAGGGCCTTGTTACAGCTTTTTATTGTTCTGATTTGTTGCAAAATCTGAAACCTTCTGCAGGCTCTCAACACAAAGACCGACTGATACAAACACACGGCGATAACATATCGGTTCGCGAGTCGGGGTGGGTTTTTTTTTTACTTACTAATAATCAATGCGATTGTCTTCAATTAGTTTAATCATGCCGGTTGCTGTAATAACATGCGTACGCGCGGACACTCGGTTGTTATTACATTGTCTCTAATTGTTACAGTGAATCACTTTTAGCTACTTGCACAGATCTCTACCCCCCTATGTGAAATCAGGCAGCAAACATCTGCACCGTGCATGTAATGTGAACTGTTGGAAGACAAACGCTGACTGTAGAAGTGAACACGCCGGTCGTCGTGGTAGGAACTTTTAGTGCATTGTGTATGTTGTTTTCCACCTGCAACTAAAGTAATATGATCTTATGCTGAAGCTCGAGCTTCCTCGTCAGTGAAAGTTGTACACTGTGGGGGGACGTTCGCGGCAAAAAAAAAAAAAAAAAAAAAAATGGACAACGCGAGATTTCATTTCGGAGTTCTATACATTGAGGAGGAAGGGGAGGAGAAACAGCAGCAGCGTGGCTGAACGTGTCCTGTGGTACCAAGCTACAGCTCAGCTCGAGGGAAAAGTCAGATACAAACCTAAAGACGTAAATGTGAAGGATATTTGACAGAAAACACCCAGTCTTTGTCCTCCACAAGTAGACAATAAGGGATTAGAACCACCCACTGACTCAGTCACACACTACCCCCACCCAAGGAAGCCTTGCCAATGGGGTGGGGGGGGGTAAACACCAGCTTTGGCATTACTGACAGCCATGTTTTTTTCTCATGAATAACATCAACATTACATTTTGAATACTGGGAAAGGTATGCATCACTGAAAAACATGTATGTCAGTATTCTATGAATGATGTAGTTGAACAGTGGTGATGGGTCACAGAACGTAATGAAGTATGGAATCATATCGCATATTGAGATACACAAGTACTTAGTCTAAAATGATAAAAACACGCACAAAATAAGTGTTATTTTCCAGAAAATTTGATCATTTTGCACTGAAATTCTTAATTAAATGAGAAAATGCTCAGTACGTTTCACTTGTAAAGTATTTAATTCACACAAAGCTATACAAAACCATGTCGCCCCCTCCCCCCCATATAGACCATTTATTTATTAAATTACCAGAAAACATGGTACATCGCGATACATCTCATTATTGAGATATGAAATGATCCAAATCGTGATAGAAGATTTTGGCCATGTCGCCCAGCTCCTTTACCTTTAACAGCACACCACTGCAATTAGTGGACCACCAAGCTACACCTCCTAAGCCACAGCTTCCCATCAGTACAAATGTTTGGTGTAGATTTACAGTAAATGTAAAATAGATTATAGACATGAACATGAGGTAACTATGACGATAATGAAGGTTTCTTTCTCAGAGAGCTGCAAGATGGCAAGTGCAGCGGCTGTGAATCCAGACTCCACCCATGATAAAAGCAGCCGCCTGTCTTTGGTGACCTGGATCAACCACCTGCTGAAGACGAGCTTCAAAGATGTGCGGGAGATGGGTTCAGGTGAATCATTAGTGTGAGCAGATATAGTACAACTATATCTATAACTGTATAATACAACGGCACAGCAGTACTTCTGTAACTTGAGTTACAGTTTCACACCTACATGTCTGCATACACACGTTTATAAATCAAACCCTTTTTCACTGTTATGCGGCTGGTTTACAGCCATATTGCAATCTCATGCAGCTGGTTCACATTAAAAGTTATGGGGAATTTATTGTGAAGCAGCTTTAGGAAACTGAATATATCTGTTGGCACAGAACAGTCAGATGATCTGTCTTAAATAATACAAGCAGAAACAGCTGTGTTGTGCTGTGGGGGAAGAAGAAAAAAAAAAACCGCTTGCATCGTGCCAGCGTAGCTTGAATGGTCATGGTAACTGTCTTCACGTGTGTTGTGTGTGTGATCCCACAGGCGCGTGTTTCTGTCAGATCATGGACATGGCCATTCCCGGCTCCATTGACATGGCCGCGGTGAAGCTCGATGCGCAACGCGAGGATGACTGCAAGCACAACTTCAGTCTCCTCCGCGAGGCTCTCGGCAAGAGCGGTATCGCAAAGGTGTGCACCTTCTCCTCCGGTGGAGTAGCATGACAACGGCTAGGTGCCGGTAGGCAAGAGAGTCGATGTGGAAGTCATCTCTAAATGCTGTCATGTCTTCTCTGTCTCGTTTTAGGCTATTCCAGTTGAGCAGCTCATAAAAAGGGATTCCAAAGCAAACTTTGAGGTCCTGAAGTGGTTCAAAGCTTTCTACATGGTAAATGGGAAAAATAAAGAATACGACGCTGTGGAGGCTCGGGACAACCGGGATGTCTGCCCTGTTGTGGTACCTCGCAAATCGCTTAAAGGTAACTTAAACATCTTTTTTCACTGTGTATGATAAAATAGGGAAGTGCGTCGTGTTCCGTTCACCAGATCTACAGTAAGAATATTTATCCCTTTCTTTGTCAGGCGGATCTAATTTAGATTCAGACGGGTCCAAACTAGATTCAGACACGGAGGAGACGGCCGCCGCGGCGACCAAAGTGTTCCCTTTCACTGAAAAGTGGAGGGCTATGTTTGACTGGGCTGACCGGAGTGCTCTCGGAGAGGAATGTACCTTCTGCCGCTGTTGCGACAGAAACCTGAAGACTATTAAGAACGGCCCCCTTGTACTCAGGCGACACGAGGAAACGACGAAACACAAGAAACGGGCTCGAATGAACAACGCCGCTACCCGTAAAAACAATCGCTCCAAACCGCTGCCCTGTAGCGACGCGGCCGTTCGGTTCATTCACGAGCGCTGCTACGCCGGCCCTGCCGAAGGTGACCGCGCTTCTAGACATTTTGAACGCTGTAAACTGGGGTTGCAGTATCCCGGCGACATTGCATCTGTTTGCCAACACACTCCGTACTGCCTATACATTTATGGAGGGTGTACGCCGGGAAAGGACGACACTGTCTGTGTGGTCCTTGTTGGGTTTTTTGATGTCGAAACCTCCGGGCACTGCATCCGATTCCTGGACGCTCGTCAGTCAGAGGATGGAGCAGAAGATCAAACGGCGGCGGCGGCAGCAGCAGCGGTGGTGGAGACCTTGAAGAAATCCGGGTTACACGCAGATAATCTCGCCGCCGTTTATTCTGATGGTACCGGCGCGGCCTCGGAGCAGATCTACGCGCAGCTCAGGGAACTTAACCCGAACATAGTAGCCTTAGGGGGGCTGTATGCCATCGCGGATGCTGCCGGCCGTGCTGGGATTAAGGAGCTCTCCAATCAGGCTCAAGAGTTGATGGTAGATATCCACGCTCACTACTCCTCCTGCGCTACCAAGAGCGTCGACCTCGAGGCTCTTTTTGGCTCCGATATCACCGCTGATAGTCCATCATTTCATCTCGACGCCAGCTGCCTTAAAACCTGCCCGTTGGTCACGAAAATCGTAGAAATATGGACGGATCTCATAACTTACTTCGAGTCGTGTGACAAGGGCGATAAAAAAGCCACGTTAATCTGCTCACAGCTGCAGGATCCCAAAGTCAGGGCGACGTTTATGTTCCTGGAGCGGGCCTTGAAGCCTCTGCACAGTTTCCAAAAGCATCTGCAGACACAGGAGGGAGCTGCCCGAGGCGATATGCTGCTCATCCTGGAAGAGGCCAGTAGCCTGCTGGGCACCTACACCTCCTACTTCCTCCAACCTGAAGCTGCGGCTCGCTTCCTCAAAGAACGCGACCCCCAAATCCTTAAGGACAAGAAATTCCACCTGTCGGGCCCCGAACTGAGTCTGGGTGGGAACGCCGTGGAAGACTTCCTGAACGAGTCCGAGGCTACGGATGCGCTGCCGCTGTTAAAAGAGGAGGCGTTGTCTTTCTACGTCGCGCTCGCAGGTTGCGTCGCAAAGGAGCTGCCTCTAAGCGACGAGGCGCTGCGCAGCATCGCTCAGCTGCTGAACCCCCGGAGCAGAGTGACGGTGACCGGGAAAGCGGTAGAGGAGCTTGGGACCAAGCTGGGAATCTGCAGCTCCGAGGAGGAGGTCAACCAGCTCACAAGTGAATTCCTTGAGTATCAGCAAGCTGAAGAGGGAGAGAAAGACGACTCGGAAGTGGTGTCACCGGAGAAACACTGGGCCGGCGTACTGAAGGACATCAATCCGACGTCCGTCTTCAGAAAGCTTGTTCTGACCCTGTTGTCCCTTCCCTGTCCTCCCCTAGAGCCCCAGCAGGTTTTTACTCAGGTATGTGAAAAACGTCTTTTCGTCTGTGTTTGTGTTTAGTCTTCACGTCTTTAACGTAATTAATTCTCGCTGTATTTTCCCGTCGCAGGCCCTAGAGAACAAAGATGCTGCAATGTCTTGGGAGAACGAGGCCTCAATGGAGAGCGAGTGCGAGCTGATGTCTGACAGCTCTCTCTCTGACTCCGCCAGCAACAAAGACTCCACCGCTCACGCTGAAGGTAGGAGGAACCCGTCAGGTAAAGGGAAACTCGCATCTCACTTGATTTGAAACAATCCACCTATCATGGAACGATGATAATGATTTGTATGACGCACAGGTACATTTCATTTAAGCAGAAGTTTACTAAGACGTCAATGCAGTCGATCCCAAATGTCGTTTTTAACACTTTTATCTGATGTTCCAGACCAGAATGGTGTTCATGTGACAGTGAAGCAGTGTGAAGTTCGCCTCACGAAGATACATCGTAAGTAAAGGAGGTCTTTTATTTTTTAAATATATTTTGTAATGAGCATCAGGATTCTGTAATCCTTCAGATTTCCAGTTTTAACATGTCAGATATGCAGATATAGTGTTTGTGGTGATCTCAACACTAAAACACTTTTCCATTTCCTTCCAAAGAAAACGCCGGAACTCCTGGACAAAATGGCGCCGTGTGGAAAGAGGTAACGGATTTTCAGAAAAGAACAAGGTTATAAAAAGCTGGATCTTTAATGAAAAGTTGGACTTGTTAATCATCTGACCATTAAAGCGGTCAGCTACACACACACACACACACACACACACACACAGACACCACCCTCTTATACTAATAGTCCTTTTGCCCTTTACTTGCTCATGTTCATGGCCAACATAATCACTCGTATCATGAGGCGCAGTCTGCCCCTCTATGAATGTGTGTGTGTGTGTGTGTGTGTGTGTGTGTGTGTGTGTGTGTGTGTGTGTGTGTGTGTGTGTTCTGTGTACATTTGCATGTGCAGGATATTTGAGTGTGTAATGGGAGTGTATTGTCTCTCAGATGGCTATTAGAGGAGGTTATGGCTGGGAGAGCAGCTTGCGCCAGAAGCCACAGGCCCGTTCAGTGTTTCAGGCTGGTGCTAGAACCGGGTCCACCCCCGAAGGTGTTGATAAGGACAGCAAAAAGGGTCCGGAGTCCCAAGATGAGGTGGTAGGTTGTACTCAAGTATACTACCAGAATACCGCTGGGCCACGACTGGCCTCTCTGCCCGCTGAAATGCCATTAGAACGAAACAAAGAAAAAATGAGCATCTGATTTCATGATTATGAGATGAATCTAGACGACCCGATGGACCCAGCCCGAGGGCCGGACAATGCTCCACGGTTAGGCAAAGATTTGGTGAAGGACAGCTGGCATGGTGATTTTCAGAGGGGTCCCTAGACTTCACCTCAAGATATCTGAATATCCGAGGAGCTTGCCATCCGATTCCCGAAAAATGCTAAATGTCAAATGTTTTTGATACCAAATCACAGCATTACTTGTTCTGTGGTGTTGCTCATGGTCTTGGTGTCCTAATGTGGAATTTTAAAGGGAATTTTTGTATCAATTTTCGAGTGGTAAAAACAATGTTTCATTTAGCAAATTTGGCAAAAGAGCATTGTATGGCCATCACATACCTCTGTCAGCTTTCAGACCATGTGTACCATGCGGCAGATACTGCTGACCTGCTATCTCCCCCTAAAAAGACAAGAACGCGTCTACGTGGGCCGCTTAGGGTAAAATATGTGACTCTTGTTTTCAATGTGTTTGACTCTCAGGCAGAAGAGACATCCCCCTTCAGTAAACCCACACCAAAAGGCCGACGGAAACTGGCCTACCAGGTAACGTAACAGTTACACGAGAAAAGCCCCACAATGCAGTCGTTCTCAAACTCCGCCGATCAAACGTTAGCTTAGATTTTCTTCTTTGAGGTGAAAAGTAATTGTCATTATTATATTATATTTATTTTTATCTGCAGGATGGGAAAGGGTTTCTGACAGGGGAGCTGGTCTGGGGGAAAGTGAAAGGCTTTTCCTGGTGGCCTGGGCTGGTGATGCCCTGGAAAACCAAGTCAGCTCCCCCGGGTATGCGGCGGGTGGAGTGGTTCGGAGACGGGATGTTCTCGGAGGTTAGTGGTTCGGTTGATGAGCTTCGAGCCGCGGAAACACGTCGCGTGAGCCGAATTGGACTTTTAAACGTCATCATTGCTTTCTGTTCCAGATCTATACGGAGAGCCTGCTGACATTTAGGACCTTCACTAAGTGCTTCTGCAAAAACTCCTTTGCCAGCTTGCCCATCTACAAGGAAGCCATCTTCCAGATCATTGAGGTAGGAAACCAAAATGTGTCCGGTCACAAAATCAAAACATTTTGGTACCCCGTGTCTCAAAACGGGATTCAAGTCTGATGTTTTTTCTGATAAAGTTCTATCAATAGTAACAATGTAACTATTTACATGCAACTTGTTGCTCTTCAGTTGGCAGGTGAGCGCTGTGGGAAGTCTTTTGCTGAGGCGAAAGGAAATAAAGGAAAAGAGCTGAAGCTGATGCTGGACTGGGCTTCTGAAGGATTTCTGCCTTCCGGACCTGAAGGATTTGCACCAGCTGGTATGTTTATTAACATTTACTTATTTATGAACGACTGGATTCACAGAAGGCCTCAGAGAGTAGACTGGTTCAGACGGTGTTGCTCTAGATTTGAGAAATAAACCCGCAATTCGTCATCACATTTAGTCTCGCTCCGTCAGTTTGTAGAAGTCTCTCTGTGGCTCAACGAACAGTTCCTCTTCAACTACTTTTTTTTTTTGTTGATGCGTCAAAAGAAGCTTCTTTTTTTTTTTTTTTACATGAATTTTGATTGAATCTTGATCTTTTCCTTGTCTTCAAGATGCACCTCAAGATTCTTCTGACTCAGCCATGTCTGACTACCAGCCTCCAGCAAAAAGGAAATATGTTCTCAAAAATAAGGCAACCGCACCCGTCGTCGCCTATAACAGAGGTACAGATTATTTCAAAATGACCCAGTAGATTCAGTCATGGCGTCTATGTTTTTGTCCTCGTTATTTTTCCGCGTTTGTGATTTGTTTTATTTTTGACTTTACAGAATTAATAAGAGAACTGGTCAAAGAAAAAGGCAAAACTATTGAAAGTAAGTTTTGTCTGAGCGTATCGAAGCAGTATGTGATTTAAAAACCGTCTTTGATATACAAATTCTTAATTTTTAAAATGGTATTTCAGATTTCTGTTTGTCCTGTGGATCATCTGAGATTGAAGTGCAGCACCCGTTGTTTGAAGGCGGACTCTGTCCAAAATGCAAGGTAATCTTACGATCCGACAATATCTTATCTATCTCTATGTGAATGCCTGACCTCCATCTGAAACACTGCTGCGATTTAACATCCCATAACGCGGCACAACGACCATGTCATCATGTTTTTGCAGGGGAACTTCACAGAGACACTGTTTCGCTACGATGAAGACGGCTACCAGTCGTACTGCACCGTGTGCTGCGCCGGGTCAGAGGTCATCCTGTGTGGCAACGCCAGCTGCTGCAGGTAAACACAGTCCAGGCGTTCTATCGATGACTGTTGTTTATCCAAATGACAGTTATGAAGGACGAGAAAGTGATTGTAAAAGTAACATGTCAAGAATTAAACAGCCTTTCTACCACATCCCATCATACCACGTTCTGCTCTCAAATTTAACACTTAAATATTTAACTTGTTGAAACACGAGAACAGACAATAATAAGGATTTTGTGAAATTTAAGCACCGCCGCAAAAAAAATATATAGGGGAGCACTCCTACAGTTCCCATGATGCTTTGGTGCAGTGAGTTACACTGTGATGGCAAACCCATGGGCATTCAGACAACTATTGCTGAATCACTTTAATACAGAAGAAACCTCGATGGATGTTTATTGATGTTGATTATCGGAGATGATGATATTCTCAGAAAGTCTACTGAATATAATAATACAGAGTGCATTATATGTCTGTTCATATTTGACTCAGGACTACCAGAAGGAGCACTAAGGGTTTAAAGTAGGAGGTCATCCTGGTTGTCCTGATGTTCCATAACTTTCAACTATCTATATGACTAATAATAAACAGCAGTGATGGTCAATGAAGATTTGGTCACTCTGTGTTTGTTGGTTGATGCTCCACCAATGCCCCGTTTTTTTCTCTTTTTTTTCTGCGTCTGCACACTTGACGTCCACGTCCTCTTGTCTGTCCCCAGATGTTTCTGTAAGGACTGTCTGGAAATCCTGGTGGGCCCGGGAACCTTTGACAAGCTGAAAGACATCGACCCGTGGAGCTGCTACATGTGCAAGCCTGCACAGTGCGAAGGGAACCTCAAACTCAGACCAGACTGGAGCGTCAAGGTTCAGGACTTCTTCGCCAACAACAGCGCCATGGCGTTTGTACGTACCGCACTTTACTCTCTCGGCGCACATTTCTAGTTGAAATGTTTGAAGGCGGAGGACAGGGAAACTCTGTAGTTCCACTGATAATGTATTCTTTTGTTTTGTTTTTGTTAATCACAGGAGCCTCACAGAGTTTACCCCTCCATCCCCGCTGACCAGCGTCGACCAATCAAGGTGCTCTCGCTTTTTGACGGCATTGCAACAGGTTGGTTATCTTCATACTACTGAGCCTTTGAAAAAGCTTCAAAACAAAAGTACAGCTGTAATGGGAAAAACCGTGTGCATTCCACCTCCTGAGCGACCTGCCTTTTAACCACCGTTGTGTCCCGACAGGCTACCTGGTGCTCAGAGATCTGGGCTTCAAGCTCGAGCGCTACATCGCTTCAGAGATCTGTGACGATTCCATCGCCGTGGGGATGATCAAGCACGAGGGGAAGATCGAGTACGTCAACGACGTTCGAACCATCACAAGGAAACACGTGAGTAGGAGCTGGAGCAGGTGGCCGTGGCTAAAAGGCGACACGAGAACGTGAACTCGGGTTTGAGCGGTGGATGCGGTTGTGCGTTGCAGGTGGCTGAATGGGGTCCATTCGACCTTCTGATCGGGGGCAGTCCGTGCAACGACCTGTCCATGGTCAACCCTCTTCGAAAAGGATTATTTGGTATGCGGCTTTCAAACGTCTGTGAAAAGAGCATTTTGAAATACTGGATGCTGGTTTCAGCATCCTCTACTCTTCTTTACTAACCCTCTCTTTTTATCTCTCTCTCTCTCTCTCTCGCTCTGTTCGTCCTGCAGAGGGCACTGGAAGGCTCTTTTTTGAGTTCTACCGCCTGCTGACCTTGTTGAAGCCGAAGGAGGGCGACGACCGTCCGTTCTTCTGGTTGTTTGAGAACGTGGTTTTCATGAGTGCCAACGATAAATCGGACATCTGCAGATTCCTTGAGGTGATTTATTTTTTAATAGCCGGTGAAAGCATCCTCGTCACCGACTTCATTAAGTTTTATTGTTCATTTATTTCCTTTCTCTCCTTTTTTTTTTTTTTTTTTTTTTTTTACTCTCCAGTGTAATCCAATTTTGATCGATGCCGTGAAAGTTAGTCCTGCTCACAGAGCACGCTACTTTTGGGGAAACCTCCCTGGCATGAACAGGTACATAATAATACGCAATCACATGTCCTTTCTTCATGCATGTCCTCACACTGTAAAACATGAATGGATCCCTTTCAGATTTGCTCACCTGTCTGCGTTTCTCTTTAGACCTCTTGCTACGTCTCTTGATGACAAAGTGGGCCTCCAGGATTGCTTGGAAGGCGGACGCAAGGCAATGGTAGAATCATTTAGTTTTCTAGAGATGATAGATGATAACCTGACTCTGTTATGTTGTTGTTGCAGCAACCCTTTAACCAGAGTATCTGCAGGTTCTGTGGGGTATTAAAAAGGTCTTAAAATGTCTCTACACCCTGATTCTGACACGTCGTCTCTTCCTGCAGTTCGAGAAAGTCCGCACCATCACAACAAAGTCCAACTCTATACGGCAGGGAAAGATGGGTTCACTTCCTGTCACCATGAACGGCAAAGAGGACTACCTGTGGTGCACCGAAATGGAACAGTAAGCCTTTTGGGAAATATTTTTTCTTGTAGTCCACCTCTGGGGTTGTGACCTCGGATGATTAGATATTTTTTTTTTTTCTTGTAACATTTTCAATCTGATTTGACTCTTTCAGGATCTTCGGCTTCCCCAAACACTACACAGACGTGAACAACATGGGTCGCGCGCAAAGGCAGAGGGTCCTGGGTCGCTCCTGGAGCGTCCCTGTTATTCGCCACCTCTTCGCCCCGCTGAAGGATTATTTTGAATGTGAATAGCGACTGTGAACAGAACAGTAGCGGTAAACCTACTGCCTTATCCCCCAGCCCTGCTTTCACTAGCCAGTTCAAACTCTCCACTCTTTTTTTTTTAGAACTCAATTTAGAATTTCACTATTTTGACTTGCAGTGTTACTACCAGCAGCAGGCACTGACACTTGATAGATGATGGTGCTGTGATCAAACGATCATTTTTGCTCAGAACATCGGCCTGAACCACGAAGCGAGATCGGATGGTTAACCAGCTATCTTTGGGCTTAGTTCAGGTTCTCCAGTATCGCAAAGCTGGCGAGTCGGTCCTACAGGATCCTGACATGAACCACTGAATTTGCAATAAAGTTGCAATAAATAGAGACATTTTATAGAGCAGCAGAGTCACTTTGACTGTTACAGTTCATAATCATGATTAATCTCTGCGTTGGCAGCGGGGAGAGCTTTACTCCACCAGTCAATCATCGATCCATAGTCGTTCGTTACATCATTGGACAAAATGAATTTATAATACTTCATATTTCTGCAACTTCAGTGAAGCCAAAGAGAGCCGTTGAACTTGCGTCGTGGTTCAGGCCTCGGGTCTCTACCTCAACACCGATTTACCGGCTAAAAATCTGTAGTGACACTTTTTTTATCCTGTATTTAATTATGAATATGACATCTGTGATCTGTATTTTATATTGTTTTTAACGCGTAATCTTAACAGTGATTGTAAGTCTGATCCGATCATGTTCATCATTAGCTGTGATGAATTTGTATTGTTTTTACCAGACCTTTTTCTCTGCTTTTTAATACGTTTTTATTCAAATTACATTCATCTCACCTGTGATTTTGGCCAAAATGACCTCACTGATTTTTGCATCGGTGCTAACATTTTGTCTTTGTTTTAAGGTCTGCTATGTATACCAAAAAATATCAAAAAAGTTACGAGTCGTAATATTTCAACTCAAGTGTCTTCAGTGTTACTGTAATAAGGACGAGACTGCAGAGGTCTGACTAAACCGTGACGTAGTAGACGTGTAACTCGCAGTAAAGGAACGTAACGGTGATTTTGCACATTTCCTCCCCTTATTTACAAAGTTGTATGAAACAAAAAAAAAAAGGCAAACATATTTCACAACCCATTGCAATTAACAGCCAGAGCGCACTGCTTTGTTTCAGAACCGTTTAAGACCTTTTACGATCCTTTCATGAGAGAGAGATCACGGCGTATTTTCCTCAGGGTCTATCGGTGTCGACTGTAAGAACGAGATAGAACTAAAACTCACTCTACTGTAGACGCTGTAGTCATGTAGTTTTTGTAGCAATGTGTGATTGATTTAAAAAAAAAAAAAAAAAAAACAGCCCCCCTAATGAAGAGGGAGAACTGTAAAAATAAAATGAATAACAAATACAAAAATAAAACAAATCAATCATGAAAAAATAACAAACTAAAAAATAATGTAAAAGAAACAATAAAATGTAATAACAATTTTTTTATTTTTTTTTTTAGAAAATTAGAGAAAATGTTTTGAAATTATGAAGGAAAAAACCGTAGTGCTTTTAATCTCAGCGAGACATGAACTGTGAGTTTACATCAGTGTCACATCTGCTTTGGATTTCTTAATGTCGGTCTTCCTCTCTTAAAACATCGACAGTACTGTTCAGGCGTGACGGTCCAACGCTCGCCCGTGTTCTTTTGTTCTGGTGGATCATGTTTTACTGAATGTTCCGACGTCGGTGCTGTTTTCGGTATGAACCGCTGTTAGTCGGCCACGCGTCACTGCTCTGCCTCTGTCCACTGCTTGTTGTGCAGTCGCACACAGACCTGCAGCGACGTGGTCGACGCCTTTACCTCATTGTTTGTTCGGGACTTTTGATTCCTGATGGTGCTACGCTAACAGTGCTAACTTTGCATGTAAAGTTGGGTTTTTTACCTTCTTTTTTTACCTCTGCCTTTAATTGGCAGCTGTGAAAACAGTTTTCTTCTTGTAGGTTGTTGTCATGCTGTGTGTTGAATGTGTATTTGTTTCAGTGAAATGACAAAGAGATGTAGAGGAGTGAGATGTAAAGCCTTTTTCTTTGGTGGAAAAAAACTCATTTTTTGTGATTTTATACTCGAGGCATAATTGAACCAGTGCTACATGTTTGTTTTTTCTTTTCTTTTTTTAATGATTTGGACTTGTTTTATTGTTTTGAGTTGACTAATTAAATACATAAATTCAGGATCAAGTGCCCTGGTACCCCTTTGGGTAAAAAACAACAACAACTGAATTATTATATTCATGTAGTTTAGTCCAACTTAATGTAGATAATTAGGAACGTTCATCTGGAGCTTGGTGCTACAACGTCAACTGATGGGAATAAAATCTGAGCTGCTTAATTTCTGCTTCTTTATATCAATCATTTTATACATGTTATGACTATAGACTGTATATTAGGTTAGGACTGAAAGCACCTTTATTCCACCACAAGAGGTCAACCTTGTTTTTTCACACTGCTGCAGTATATAGTTTGTTCTATGGCTTCATGTTGAGCTCATCAGCCTCCTGTGGACCGGCAGAACCGGTCCCACCTCTCCAGGGCTGGATGTGAAGCCCACCTGAACGGATCTCTCAGGTACAGAGGGGCAACATGAAGCAAAGGTTTATGTACTAGTTCTCTATATCTATTAATAACCTCTATATACCACTGTCCTACAGTACCGTTGCAGAAACTTGCATTAATGGAAGAAATATTCATATCCTCTGCACTGTAGTTTTTGGATTTGCGAAAAGTTGTTCATGTTTACTAATACTTTTGGTTTTCTTAGACCAGAAGTGTAATGTATGAATTTTCAAAATGGCCGTAGTTCCCCTTTAACCCATAACAATATCCTAATTTAATAGTTAATTTTAATAAAAAATCTGAATCTCCAAATTAACTAGTAACTGAAGCAGTTTATAAATGCGTGTAGTGGAGTAAAAATACAATATTTGTCTCTTAAGACGTTGAGGAGCAGAAGAATAAAAGGAGCATAAAATATGATGTAGAAGTACCTCAACATTTTACTTAAATGCAGTACTTAAGTAGATATACTTAGTTACATTCCACCACTAGAAGCCTATTCAACTTAATGTGAGCTTACATTAAGTATTTTTCAGCGCATGTTGCTGCTTTACATAATAACATGTCATATATTATATATATATATATTTCATAATCTTTATTAAATATATCTTATTGTATTTGACAGTAAAAGGTCACGATGATGTTTCCCAGGGTTTCCGTCTCCTCTCCAGGTGAGAGGGCGTGGGACTCTGGTTGGTTGGTTTTATGTCAGGTGTCGCTGCTCCGGGCACCTCCTTTCCCTCCTGAACTAGTCTCATCACCTCCGCAAAGGAAAGCGGCCTGACCTCAGTCTCCGCAGACGTGTCTGCCGCCTGGTTTTCACTGATTTCAGAGTCTGAAGGCGTCGGCTGCTCCGGCTGCTCAACACCACCGTCCACTGGAGTCACACGAGGAGAAGCAGAGCTCCACTGTTTGTAGCCAGTCCGGTCGATGGGCTCCACAAACCTGCAAATGACAGACACGGCTTCATTCTCTGGTATCCTAACAGTAAGTTCATCATCAAGATCATGACATATAATGCAGTACAGTTACATTTTTTGAGGTTACTTATACGTTAGGTATTTTCCATGTTCTGCAACTTTATACTTCTACTCCACTACAGCTCAGAGGCAAATGTTGTACCGTTTACGTCACTCCATTTATTTGAGAATTACTTTACAGATTCAGACCTCGTGGAGATATAACCCGCTATGAAACAAACAACTGTGTGAGAGGAATACCAAACGTGAAACCGGCAAAACTATGTGTACAAATGGAGAGTTGAGCAGAATAACAGCAAGTCGAGGAGAAATGTGCTGAATCAAATTATCACCTTAATTTAGATAAACGGTGAAAAAGGAGATTTGTAAAATGTGTAATTTGCTGGTTTTTGCATCTCTGCAAAAGGTCACATATTTTTTTGTTTTGTTTGTTCAGAAAAAAAGTGAAAAGTTATGCCTTCACAATGCCAGACATAGTCCAATCCTCACAATACAAGCTGTACTTGTATACACTGTAGGGTACTTTATAAGTCCAGTCTAGTTTAATGGGTCAAAACGACATTTTATAAGATATTTATTTGCTTGCTGTGCAAAAATCTTAATTTGTAAAGCAACTAAATCTGTTAAATAAATGCAACTTTAGTGAAGAAACCGTAATGTGGTGTAAAGTAAAAGTGTCACGTGGTCACGTGCGCGTGGGCCTACCTCAGATGTGTACTTAAGTACAGGTCTTGAGTGAATGTACTTTGCTACAGTCACAGATGTCACATATATATGTACCTGTTGTAGAAGAAGAGCTTCAGGTCCAGATGTTTGGTTTCCTCTCCGCTGCTGTCACGCGTGTTTAAATCCTTCACACCGGCCTGAAACCGTCCATCGGCCGCGAAGTCAAAGGAATCAAACCTCAAGAAGACAGACTCCATTTGTCCGCTGATTCAACATTAATTTAACTGAGTATCATCTCATCTGGAGCGCTGATAGCGGAGAGCAAGAGAAGCACTTCCGGCTTTGGTTTCATTTTGCATCAACAAACCTGCAGAAGGACCACAGCTGACGTAAAGGGCAGAGCTGCAGCTGCAGCGCCCCTTCAGGTAGGATAACGATACTGCAACGTATCACAAGAAGTATACAGAGAGTAGTAATACTACAGTAAACGTACTCTGTCAGTTCTTTTGTCAACAGTATATGAGAGGTAAATATTTTGACAATGTACATAGAGATTAAACGTAAATCAACATGTATACATATACATTAACCATGTTAATTGTAAGGACTCATAGCTTTAATAATGTTATAGTTTAACTATGAGACCACACTGTCTTGTTCCTTAAATATTTTTAATATTTACATAGTTAGTGTGTGTGTGTGTGTGTGTGTGTGTGTGTGTGTGTGTGTGTGTGTGTGTGTGTGTGTGTGTGTGTGTGTGTGTGTGTGTGTGTTATGGAGACAATAGAGGGGGAACTCGTGTGTTGAGCAGAAACGTGACACCGTGTGATTGTGTGACTCCGTCCTTGACCACAGCCGCCACTGAGAGGAGACAAAATATTTCAGCTCCAAAAAATTCTGAACTTCCATCTCTCAATGTTTAATATCTATGTATATCACAAAGTTACAAAACAAAACTTCCATGTGCTGGCTGCAGTCAACAGTCAACAATCAGAGAGAGAGAGAGAGAGAGAGAGAAAGAGAGAGAGAGAGAGAGAGAGAGAGAGAGAGAGAGAGAGAGAGAGAGAGAGAGAGAGAGGATGGATCACGCTGCTGACAGGCGAGGAAATGTTATCTTATTAACTACTTAGCTTTTTCTTTTTCTTTTTTTGAGCATGTGACGTAACCGTCTGCAGCCTCCCTCCTGAAGCGGCTGATCACTGCAGAGTAAACAAGTTCCTGCAGATTTCAGGGTGAGGGGTGAGGTGTGACTGTGACGTATATCTAGATGAAATGATCTCAATACGTCCTGTTATTGAGACATTAGATGTTTATTCAACAAAACAAGGTTATTCTCTACAAAATACTACAAAGATAATATAAAGTTAATTTGCAGTGTACAATTCAATCAAGTTCAAGGTTGTAAATAGGAATTAAGCTTTGCAGCATTGTTGTTTCTTGTAATTGAAATGTGTTAAAGGAGATAAGGGTTATAAATCGCACCAAAAGAAAACACAATGATCAAGTTAGAAAACCTAAAAATCCTACATACAGTTTAGCAGTTCTCCCACTTCAACAGCAGGAATTACATTTGAAGATTACATTTTAAACTCCCTTCCCTGTCGCTCTGACCGCTCTCAGCTGTCCAGAAGTATCAACGCTAGCTGCTGTTTCTCTGCCCGTTCACTCACAGTTGGAGTCTGCAGCCGTACTCGAGGGAGGCGAGTATCTGTGTCGGTGGAGTTTGTTCTGGTTTGACGTTTGTCTCTGGGTGGAGCGAGATGGCCGAGCAAAGCAGAAGGTCAGGGTGCTGCTGGAGCTGTGCTCGTAGTTTCCATCCTGGTCAGAGTAAATACGTGTTAACTCAGCAGCCGGTGTGTTTTATCAGATATCAGACATTCTGTTTGTTACACTCACCTCTGCTGTGACGGTACTCGAGCTGTGTCGGACGCCGTGGTTCAGACTGCTCCCCTTCTCCTCTCTCTGGGCCCGGCTGGCCTCCTCTCGCTGCTTCATGAACCTCTGGTTGACGATCCTCGTCACGCTGTCGTTCCGGTGCAGCGGTGCGGCGGGGGGCCTCGTTGGAACACGTTCCAGGTTCTTCAGACCATTCTTTGTCTTCTGCCCTGACACCGGTACCGGTACCGGTTTCTCTGCCCGGCCGCTCACCCTGCGTAGGAACTCTGTGACCATGCCGTAACGGTTGGCGCCTCCAGGTTTGCTGGGAGACTTGCCGCCGCTCAGAGAGTTGTGGTTCAGTCCTGGACAGGATCTGCTACTGGTTTGTCGGGTCCATGTGAGGCCGGTGTGGCTTTGGTGGTTCTGGTTCCACAATGCTCTGTCTCTAGAGGTGGATGAAGATGAGGAGGAGGAGGTGCTCAAATTGGTGGATGAGGGGGGAGAGGATGCACCGGATACCGAGTGTCTCCGGTAAAATTTAGGGGAGGAGGTGGAGGCTCTGGCCCTCTCGACTCT
The DNA here is from genome assembly GCF_023349555.1 of Cebidichthys violaceus. NCBI lineage: Eukaryota > Metazoa > Chordata > Actinopteri > Perciformes > Stichaeidae > Cebidichthys > Cebidichthys violaceus. Next base: position 282,553 of record NW_027176816.1, read on the forward strand.
GCCCGGTCCCCCGTCCAGTGAGGTGGAGATGTGGTGTAGGCGGGCGGACACCAGGGAGGTGCTCAGGACCCGGGATGGACTGCTTCTCACAGTGACTGACCCGTCTGTCTGCAGACCAACACTCACCATCTGTGGCTTCGTGTGGGTCTGAGTACCTGAACAGGCCACGTCCACCCAGCGCTGCTGTGATCTCCCTCTCTTCTCCTGTGAACTGCCCTGAACCGTCTGCCTCCAGCTGGCCGTCATTTCCTTCATGTCGTCGCTGAGGTTAGCGGATGAGCCGAGACGGAGCGGAGAGAAGGAGGTCGACGGCGTGCACCACGGAGAGCCGGAGTTGACGGACTGTTTGTCTGCGACGGGGCTCTGCTTCAGCTGAGCCAGCTGGACCCGGCGAGCTGACGGGGGGCTGTAGTAGATGCGGAAGGCAGATTTCTCCGGGGCGGTGTGGCTCCTCTCCGTGGAGATCCGCTCAAAGTCGAGATCAGGGAAGCTAAGCGGCATGATTAGATGGTCCCACGTCTTAACGGGGTCCTCTCGGTCCAGCTGGGCAGCCTCCTGGCTCAGATAGCACCAGTTCTTTCTCTTACAGCCGTGTGGAGAAAACTGTCGCCGTAGTCTTTTCGCTTTTGAGCTGCTCATTCTGTGAAAACAGCCAATGGTACATGAATTAGAACCACAGTGACCTCAAGAACAAAATGGTTAAGATGTGAACGCTTTAAAAACACTCGCCTGTCAGCTCCATCATGAAAGACGCCGCTGGCGCCACACTGAGCAAAGGGAGACAAACACACAACAATCAGCCAAATGATGGTTACTGAACTTGTAAATAATGTCACGTCAAAATCTTCCTGTAGAGCCACAAGTCCAGACTCAGATATCTATTGGATGGATGGAAATGACTTGCCAGCGTTCACATCATCGAGGCAGAGTTTGTATTGTGAGGATTAGAATATTGTGTATTGACATTATAGCACCATAAACCATTAAGTTTGGGTTCAATTACATTAAACGACAAGCCCCTGTTTGGCACTCGTTTCATATTAAATGTGACTTAGAGGAAAGGAGGGATTACAGTCTAGCCAGTGCAATAAGGAGGAAAAACACCATTGAAGAAATAAATCCGGCCCCTTCAAAGCAGATCTTGAGTCAATGCTGTGCAAAGAAAACACCAACAGTTCAGAGGTTATTACTCTGGAGCATTAACGCTTTCTATTTGCATTTGACCAAGCAGCTGGAAACAATATTTAAGGAGCTGTTATATTCATGCACCAGGTCTGGACAATGCAGAGAATCAGTTGAGTGTTTTCATGCGGCAGATTTGAACGTGTCCTGTTTGGCTGCAGCCCCTACAAGAGCTTAGCCTAGATACTCTGGCATGACTCTTCTCGTGATGCCTGTTGAACTGAGTCTCAGGAGGACGTGCGGCCCGGGAGCCAGATCATCATCATCATCAGCAGGACTTCACACAGCCTCACACACTGCAGGAGAGACACACGCGCCTGAAGGGTGAACAGCATCCTTACCTCAGTGTCCTTGCCCTGCGCACCCTTGGCCTCACTGTTGAATTCAATCTGCTCATCCCGGAGCTCTGCACCAAGGTCTTGCAACAACCCCCACAGCGCATACATGGTTTTGTCTTTACCCTGAATCAAAAAAAAATGAAGATATATAAAAAAATATATTTATATAAAACACACAATTTGTTGATTTAAGTATCAACAACTTTAATTTTTACCTCTTTTCCCTCCAGCCCGGGTCCTTTGACTTGACACCACTGATGGAGGATCCACAGAACCTGCAAGCACAGTCGCATTTTTGGGTCCCTGCAGCTGGGAATGAGGTCCGATTGAAACAAGGTTGTTTGTCTCACTTGTTTTTCTCTCTCCTTAACCTCTGAGGTGCGTAGGTCTTCTACACACTCCTGCTTACTCGGTGACTCTTTGAGGTCAGGATCTGTGCAGTCTCCAGAGAGAAGGGAGAAAGTGCAGGAATCCCAAACATGTCCGTCCTTGTGAACGGAGAGTTTCCCAAAATCTTCTCCTGCTAGGAGCGTCTCCACTCTCCCAATGAAAGCCGACAGCATGGCCTGGAGAAGCTCCAACGCCTCATTTGAAGGCGGGAATATCTTATGTGCCGTGTCGTTCGAGTCCACCTCTGTCGGAGAGGCAAAAGCGCATGAGGTAGATAAGCTGTGGCCATTTTTTGGTGGCGTCGTCAGGAGCTGGATCGCTGAACTCAAAATGCTGGAATGATCTCTTAGAGCTAGAAGAGTTTCATAGTCTGTCGCCGTCATGCCTTTGACACCTCTGTCGGGTTTTTTGCTGTTATCACTCTCATGACTGTCTGAAGGGTCCCACTCACCGCCCACAGGACCCTCTCGAGTGATATGACGGGCAGTAATCATCCCATCAGTCCGTGACGAAGTCTCAGCATCACTTTTACCTTTCTCTGCTTCCTTGTCCTGACCCTGCTCGAACAATGTGCACCCTATTTTCATATTTCCCTCTCTGTCCTCCACCGGCGTGGAAGCCGACAGATCTTCCACCAACACATCCCGATACTCTTCTTCTTCCTCTTCGCCTCCTCCTCTTCCCATTTTCTCTCTCAGGTCACTCATTTCTGCTCGCAGTCCACGGTTCTCCACCTCCAGCTCGACGATTCGCCGGCTCAGGAGCGTGGCCTCCTCTTCCACCAGTTTGAGGTGAACTTTGACTCCTGCCTCCCTGGCGTGGGCGGAGTTTTGTTTGCCCTCCGGCGGTTGGATGGCGTCGATGTCGCCGTAGGCTGAGTGGTATTTGGCCAGCTCCTCACGCATTCCCTCGCTCTCTGATACCAACTTGGTGAGCTTCTTGCACATGAGAGCTAATTCCTCTTTGGCAAAGTGGAGTTGGCACCTGAGGTCTGCACTGTCATCCTTTAAGCAAACAAACAACAGTGAATATCTTTCTGGGGATGATAGGTTCATATAGGTTGCAACATGCGATGTTTCATTGGTGCAGCCACAAATTTGATCAAACCTCAATCTGCTGCGAGAGCCTCTTCTCAGCTCTAGCGGCTGATGATCGGATGCTCTTCTTCTTCAGAGTGCTCTGAGGGATAGAAACACGGCCGAGAGGTTTATTTAGGGTGCAATACGTAAAAAAACATATCCAAGTGAGCAACTTGTCACCGGTGAGCCATTTTAAAAAGCCATTTCTTAAAGTTAATTGACGAATAGACTTGGCTGCACCTTCTGAGACGTCTTTATCTTCCTTCTAGAGATGCTAAGATCGGCTCTGACGACAAATCTGTGTGTACGCATAGATCATCCACTCGCCACACAATGATTGAGTTATTTCCTCTGATTTAGAGACCAGCGTTAACATTTCTCTCCCCCTCTAACAGTCCCTGTAGGCTGTGTTGCTTTTTTTTACGTTATGTACTGCAGGCTTTTGATGTATTAGTGTTTTCTTTTGAAGGGTTTATTTTAACGATTAGAGAGGCTGCTTTGAATCATTTTATACGTTTCCATCCACGCAGTTCACTGCAGCAAATAGCGTGGGACATTTACGCAGCAAAACTAAAAACTGTATGAATTTGACATTGAAGAACAGAACTTAACTTTTAAGTTATACTGCTGTTCCTAGTGTGTAAATGGGCATAGTGTCTCCTAGCTGTTCACTGGGGATTTAACTGCAATCTGAGCTTCACTGCTGCCTTTCAAGAGCTTGAGACTGTACAGAAATCCAAAGTCCAAAGCTCAGCGGAACACTTCAATATACAAATACAGACGAAGGAACAGTTCTACATTTCATGCTAAGAGTTTACGGAGAAGATGGATACCACTTTCAGACGTGAGAGTGTTCTCCATCTTCTCTTTTAACTCTCTGCAAGAAAGGGAACGAGTTTTTCCCAAAATCTCTTTGAAAAAATACAATTTAAACTGTACATTTTGCTGCTTTAACAGATATCTAAAATGAACGGTCCACGGCGTGATTTGATTCAAACTTGTTCTCACATTCGAGTCCCTTCCCTTCTCTACATGTGTGAATTTATTGTAAGTCTGAGCATGAGAGGAATGTAAACGTCTTTCTGGCAGCATTGTCTCTCGCTCCCAGACACTAGACAGGATGTCACAGTGTTAATTATAGTCATCTTCTACAGGCTAGAAACACAAATAAGGAGTGGGTCATTGTGTTTTCAAGTCAAGGTCAGTGTCCCTGTAAGCGGTGACCTAAAATGTGATCAAAGTAAGAAATATGCATGTCATAATTTGTGTTGAATTTTAAAATAAAAGCGCAAATTTAGTCGCCATTTATGGTTTCGTCATTGTTCAAGCATCTGCAGCTGTGTTGTGCCCTGACCGTATTAAATTACCATTCAAGTCCCTCAAACTGGGTCACAGACAGTCCAGTTGCGATGCGACTCTCTGAAATGTTCATCCTCCTTCACATCCATCTAGACTGTGTTTTGCGCCCCCTAGATTAGGTAATCTAAGTGGATTTCCCCGCTGGGATCAAAGGGACTAGCAGCTGCCTCTGAAGCCAGACTGAGCTCATGCAAAAGCACCGAAGCCTGGATTAAACCACACACGTGTCACTGAAGTGCACGGCCGCTATCACCGGAGCCATCGAGGCAGGAGGCGCCGCAAGAGGAAACGGTGGACTGGAAATTCAGTCAGGGTGTGGTAGCCACTGTATGATTAAAAGCATGTGCGGTTGCAGGTCAGTATGTTGCCGCACAAAAAACATTTTGAATGCCATAATAGACGCTGATCCAGATTTAGCCTGTCTTAATAGCAACAGAAAGGGAGAATGCAAGTCTATTTTAGTAATCTCTCTCTCTCTCTCTCTCTCTCTCTCTCTCTCTCTCTCTCTCTCTCTCTCTCTCTCTCTCTCTCTCTCTCTTTTCTCTGTGAGGATATCAGCTGTGCCTGAAGTTCAGGATTCAGCATACCAGGAGGCTTCACCCTGCCGAGGCACCGGGCAGCTGCTGGCCGTGCCCTCCTCTCATATCATTGATCTGCACCCGGGTCATGTGTCAGCTGACATCAGGGTGAACCGAGGGATGAGGGTGACAACTGGCTGGGGCGGGTGCAGCTGTGCAGTAGCAGAAATGGAGAGGAGGGTTCCTGACCAGAGGGATGGAGACCCGTGAAGGGTGTCGGTGGCTGCAGCTTATGTTTCTGACAAGATTTAGGCTGAATTCTTTTAGCCCAATAAACAGATTTATTTAAGATCTCCTCCAGACCTGATTTAAGACGTATATAAAAATGAATAATTCTTAAACATACAAGTAAAGTAACAATAAGAAAAACTATTTTTTTGACTGGAGAGGGGGCTTCAATGTAAAATGTTGTGCTTTAAGGTCGCACCTCTCTGGTTTTCTCCACTTCAGCCTGTAACACCTGCTTGGCCACTTCCAGCTCCTGAGTCTTCTCACGCAGCGCCTCATTTTCCCACTCCAACTGGGAATCCTTCTTTCGCACCGCCTCCAGCTCGTTGTACAGCCGGAGGGACACACTCTTAGCAACCTGCAAACAAAGCCACCAGCAGGTCAGTGTATCTCCAATCATGGACAGATTATGAGAAAATGAAACCCCCCCCCAGACGCAAAACCTCTCTCGTGGTTATGTCTTGGTGGTCATTTTCATCTCATTTTATGTCTCTTTGTAGTCATTTTGTTTCCCTCAGTGGTCATCTTGCGTCTCTTGGTGGTCGTTTTGCATCTATTTGTGGTAGTATTGTGTATTTCATCTCATTTGACATCTTGTTGTAGTCGTTTGATCGACTTTCCAACCAAAAAATGTCACTTCAAAAAGAGGCTCTGGAGCTCTGGAGCTCTGGCTCCAATCAGGCAAAACTGCTGTAGAGAAAATCTTTTGGCCCAGATCTCACCTCCTTCCCAGAGTTGTAAAATAGACTTAACAAGGAAATGCTTGTGACAGGAATTTACCATATGAGTGTATGAGGGGGTGAGAGGGTGAGGCTGAATCCTACACCATCGCACGCAGCCCGGCTCAGAGAAACGGAGTCTGGCTGCCACCACAAAGTCAACAGAGCGATTGACCTGCCATGATTCTGCTAAAGATTACTGTGCATTTATGTTTCCTACTGATGGAGAACAACTCACCACATAATTACACCGTGGTACAACAAAAATAGAAAACAGGATGCATGATGAAGACTTTCTAACTAATGACATTTTTGTGGTCCTGATGAACAGCAGGAAGCATTTTACAGCACGGTGAACAGTCGTGAGTCAGACTGCTGTCAAACGGTTCCAGTCCTTCAGTGCGTATGAGTAAAACAATCACGGAAAAGCAGTGATTCAGTCAAAAGCCAATTTGGCAGGAATGTACTGTTTTAACAAGGCCGCATGACGACATGATGACTAACTGTAAGGACCTCTGACCTTGATATCGTGCTCCAAACTCCGGACCAGCTCCCCGTCCACCTGCCCCGTCTGAGCCACTCGGATGCTGCGGCGCTCGGCCTTGCGGAGGCGGTACTGCAGGACGCGACAGGTCTTGTTGGCCTGCTCCAGCTGCAGCCGCAGCTCCTGCAGCTGGTACACCTCCTCCTCCTGGAACATGTCGCGCATTTCCAGCATCTCACAGCGAAGCTCCTCCACCTCATCCTGGGACAAACCACACAGAAATACAACAACTTTAGATTTTTTTTCCCCCCCACATATTATAGGAATGTTAAAGTTGGAACCATTCTGGGTCAAATTTGTGGTCCTAGTGGATGGTTTGGTTCAGAATAAACAACTTTTACTCTCAGGGGACAAATCAACACACATCAAAATGCATTTCCAATTATGGTGGTTATGATTACAGTTTCCAATCATTTTAAGACACTGGAAGACAGCGAAAGCTCCAGACTTTAAAGAATGAATTTTCTTTGTATACTATTTCATTGTTGACTGTGTCTCTTTGTATTTTCTTATTGATTTATTCATTTTTCACACCATGTCGTAATGGTTTATTCTTTAATGGTGTAAAGATCTCTGCTGCTTCGTAGAATAGATGGAAGTAGAATAAACCTTCCACCTGGACCTTCTGATTGGTTTAATTTCCACTATTTAATTAAACTCCTTATTCACTCCTCTTCCTACAAATACAACAACATAATGCTCAAGTAGTGACTACCACAACTAACTAACTCACATTACATACACTGGATTATCTAAATAAATGGCAACAAACAGATGAACGTTCATTGAATTGTACCAATAAAAAAGGCTGTTAGTTTGTGTTTCAATGTCTTGTTTTTCAAAAGTTTTCATCTTGTTGTTTGTCTTCCGTTTAACAGTTTTATTTCAATATAACATGGAAATGCTGCTGATGGTGCCACGGATCATTTATGTCACTCGTGACTTTGATTCTTGCACGAGACCTTCCCCTCACTTGTCCTTTACTCTCTAATGGACACTGACAAGAAAATCTGTTCTGGTGGTCAGAGTCTGAGGCCCTCTTATAGACCACACAAAGAAGCGACACACACACACACACACACACACACACACACACATGTGGACATTTAAGCGACACGAATATAATGCAAATACAATCTCAAAATAAATAAAACAAACTAATTACTAATAAACAAATTAAACTTACTTTCAAATACTCGTTCTCTGATCTCAAATCTTCCACTTCCCGGACAACATCTTCGGTTGTCTCTCCCATCATTAGATCCATAAACGGCCCCGCAGAGTTAAACAAACCAAGACCCGCTCCAGCAGGTACCTTTACGCACGGTCTCCCGTCGCCTTTCCCCTCGCTGTCCGGGAACAAATAAGCTCCACCGTCTATCCAGCTTAAATCATTGTCGCTGCTCGGAGAGTCGTGCTTGTTGTTGCCCTCCGAGGGGCAGTCGGATATTTCCGAGCTGCTGTCTGAGGAGGAAACTTTCCCGGACGGGCAGCCGGAGTCTTTGCTCAGGTCCTCGGAAGCGTTGCTGGCATCCGACAGTTTCCTCTGCGCGCCGGGACACTCCACCGTGGCACCTGATGACACTTTCACTGGTCGTTTTCCCTGCAGTCCTGCCGATTTCACCTCCCTCTCAGAGAGTCCTTGACATGACTGAGAGCCACTTAGGGCGTCTTTTGAAGCCGGATCTTTCTTCTTTTTATGGGCAGGAACCTGCTGCTGCGCCTTGGGTTGTTTCTGGCTCCGGAGCGCAGTCTTTGCGCTTTTGTCCCCGTCTCTGTTCATCACGACTCTCTTCCTCTTCCTTTTTATTTCTCAGGTTGAAAAAAAATAGCAGTTTTTTTTAGTTCAAGATGATCATGATGTTTCCACAAATATGTTTGAAATGTCTTTAAGTCTGCAGCTCAAAGCTCACTGAAGACATCCGACTGGTTGCTCTCCATCCTGGAGACTAAAACTTTGCCAAAAAGAGCGCAGAAAGTGACTAGCAGTGTATGACTAACGCAGCGTGTTAATGACTTCCGGTTAACAATTCCAAAATAAAATGAATCCATTGACCCTTGATGAAAAAAGTTTCCAAACACTTTATGTTGAGACAATTGCTTTTCGTAAAATGGTTGTAAAACATATCCATTAATAATAATTAATGCGAAAAAAGTATCAATTGACCATAACTGCCGATCAAAGAACTGATCATTTGCTTTTTTATTTTGAAAATCTTAATTTCCGTTCTTACCGGGACTCTTGGTGACTTGTTCATAGTTGTCAAATGCCATATTTTTTTTTTAGATATTTACCTAAAACCTTTGTTTAGGTTTATAATAAACCTTTATTAATTAAAATACATAGACTGAAAATATCTAAAGTGTGAATGCTGTGCCGAATTTTTATTTTTTATAAATGAATACATTTAAATACATTTCTAAGTTATTTTTATTTTCTGATCACAGTAGAAATCTGCCGCCTTGTGGATAAATTGAGCTGCGTTTCGTTGCACATCAGCAGGTAGCATCCTGTGTTTTTGTAGCGTACTGAGTCCCAGCAAATTGCAGCTATTTCCAATGTCCAGACAGATCAAACACACATACAAGTTTAATTAATTTAAGCAACAATCAGCAGTTTATTCAAAGCTTTTTAATTGAGTCGCATCTTTCTTCACTGTCGTAAGACCTTGAAGAAACGAGAGAAAGTGTGTCGAGGAAGAACTCTGTGATTGCTCACAAGTTGGGGCAGTAGAAAATACAGTAGGTAGAAAGTATCTATAATCAATAAACACCAACACATTAAAAAGTAATTAGTGACCATTTATATACTTTTTTTTAATATAGTGTGCCAGAAAGTCACTGAAAAATGTTCAATGAGTGTATATTTCAAACAGCTGACATGATGATTTTACTTTTATTAACAATAAATTAAAACAATTAACAATTATTGTTAATTGTTAATTGTGTATTTCATTACACTTTATTTTTGTATAATTTGTATTGTCTAGTTTTATTTGTCTCATTGCAGTCCTGGAATGTTTTGCTCTTTGTTCAACCATGTAAATCATTATTTTGAAAAGTTTGCTGTATAAAGAAAGTTTATAATTGTTATTTTAATCATTAATTTGAGGAGGCGCGTCCATTCAGCCTTGAAGTCCTTTGACTTCTATTTCTAGACCGCACTTTGCTGCGCTGTGATTGGCTGACGGATCCGTCAGTCACGGTGTCCTTGCCGCCCACTTCCGCCCCGTTTGAGAAGCAGTTACACTCTTCGTTTGTTGATGTCACTTTGAACACTCGTTTCACCTGCATTCACCGGTATATATACATCTTTGAATCGTGTATACATCGTCGTGTCAGTGTCTGCGTTGATAACGTAAGATAATCTCCGCTGCCCACCTTCCAGCTAAGGGCAAAGCTTAGCAGCAGCGATGCTAACGGCTAGTTAGCTAGTCAGAGCTAGCTAGCTAATAACTAACTGAAGCTCTCAGGGGAGCTAGAAAGCTGTTATTGTTTAGTCATAGCATGTAGCTTACTAGATACTTTATGGCTGCTCTGCTTGGTGTAACTAGACCGTGCTGTTGCAGGTCGTGTGTCTTCGCTGTCTGATGCTTGGAGCGAGGCTGGGCTGCAGGGACAGGCCAACGGTGGAAACATGACTGTTGAGTAACAGTTACTTTCTCCGCTCAGTATGAACAGTGAGGAAGAGTTTTACGACGCTGAGACGGGTGAGAACACGCGGACAAGAGTTCTCATTCAGTTAAATATACTTTTGCTTCATGTGCTTACATTGTTTTCCCTTTCTTCCCCTCGCCCTCCTGTTTGTTGTCCCCATCAGGGCTGGAGTCAGATGATTCCTGTGAGGTCAGTTTTAAAGATGCCCTGGTGTTTGACAGTAAGCGGGCCAAACAGGAGAATGGAGTGTGGGAGCGCAGGTGAGGACTCATGCAGGAGTCTGTCTGTCTGTCTGTCTGTCTGTCTGTCTGTATGCATGTTACCACATGACCACGCTAGTCTTTGGGTTAAGATCTAAAGGGGTTAATTATGCATGCACTCACACGTAGAAGCAAACGAGGCCAGTGCGACCACATTTTTATTCTATTAGCTAGTGTGTGTGTGTGTGTGTGTGTGTGTGTGTGTGTGTGTGTGTGTGTGTGTGTGTGTGTTCCTCCTTCTGCAGAACATTTGGCGAAGCTAGTCAAGACTTTGTTTCAACTTCACACCGTGAAAGATATCTGTATTTCAGTGCAGTACATTGTGTACTCAGTATTCTGCCAGCTATTAACAGACACACTGTCTAAAGTGTTGTCTGATTTCACATTTTTTTTTAAATCATACATGGTCCTCATGTGTACCAGGAAAACCCTGCCTGCTGAAATGATCTCCAGAAACAACTTCAGTGTGTGGAGCATACTGAAGAAATGCATTGGCATGGTGAGTCCTATCTGCTTCCAATTGAATATGCCATAAACAAGCTGTTGTCAGATTCTGGGTTTAGTGTGACATGACTTTGTTTTGTTTATAATTGAGTACTTGCATGCTTCAGCTTTTACTGCGCCGCAGCTACAAGACGAATCATGTCTGAACTCTTTGTGCTTCTCTCTGCTCGGCGGACTATAATTGGCTTATAATTTTTTTTTGCCGCCGCCTCAAAGAACCACAACGGCTTAAATAAACATCGGAAAACAAGGAATATGAACCGCATGTCCTACAGAGTGTATTTGTTGCACGAAAGTTAAATATTATGATGCATGAGTTGTTTTAAGTAAGCGATTTCGTAAAACAGTGTCACACTTTGAATCCTTATCCTTATTTATGTGGTCTGTTCTTTGATCTGTTCTTGTGCTCTAATAGGAGCTGTCCAAAATAGCGATGCCGGTTGTGTTTAACGAGCCGCTGAGCTTCCTTCAGAGAATGTCGGAGTACATGGAGCACACTCACCTCATCCACAAAACCTGCGGCTTGTCTGACTCGATAGACCGAATGCAGGTACAGATGAAGGGTGACTCTGAGCATGTGATGTTATTTCTCTTTAAATGTAGTTCTTTCTCTGTCTGCATTCTTCTAAACATATCTGGACAGGAGCATGTAACAGATCTTACTCTGATTTTAAAAACCTGCAGCAGCCAACCATCATTTTCTATCGGTCGATGAAGGGATTATTCTTTGCCGCTCTCCTCTGACCCGCTTCGTGTCTCTGTAACAGGTTGTTGCTGCGTTTGCTGTTTCGGCTGTAGCGTCTCAATGGGAGAGGACTGGAAAGCCATTTAATCCTCTACTGGGGGAGACGTATGAACTCACAAGGTATTGGAGAAGACAATATTGTCTTGATGATAGACCGACACCAAAATGTTTCTGATTAATTTAATGCGAGTTTTCAATATTTTTCTTAAAGAGAGGAAGAGGGATACAGATTGATCTCGGAGCAGGTGAGCCACCACCCCCCCGTCAGTGCCTTCCACGCCCAGTCTCTGAAACAGGAGTTCGAGTTTCACGGCTCCATTTACCCGAAACTCAAGTTCTGGGGCAAAAGTGTGGAGGCTGAGCCCAAAGGCACCATGACGCTGGAGCTACTGAAGTGAGTAGTTGTGCCTTTTTTATTTGTTACGAGTAGCTTTAGTGTTGTCGTGCTTTTTAAGCTGCATCCGATTGTTTTTGATTATTTTTCATCACTCGATGTCGTCAAGTTTTTGTCTCTTGCTTGCTCTTATATTTACATACAAACTGTGGATGAACTTTGTATGAAAACGTTAAAATGAATGCGACCGTGACGCCAACTAATCTCCAGAGCATCAGTTCAACATTGTAGGAAACACGTTTATTTGCTTTTTTGCTGAGCATTAGATGAGAAGATTGATGCTACTCTCTTATCTGTCGGCTACATGAAGCGACAGCCAGCGGCTGGTTAGCTTAGCTTAGCATAAAGACTTGACAAATTGTCTTTTTAACAGACAGACACGGGAGCGGTGTCATTCTTTTCATCTAATCCTCGGCAAGAAAAATTAATAATTGTTTCTCCCAAAATATCAAACCATTCCTTTCTGATTCTGTGAATTTCCCGCAGACATAAAGAAGCGTACACATGGACAAACCCGATGTGTTGTGTGCATAACATCATACTGGGAAAACTCTGGATTGAGCAATATGGAACGGTGGAGATAGTCAACCACAGGTATAGTGACCATTCCCCCATTCTTAACTGCAAGATTTAAACTGGTTGTATCATTCATTTTCATTTGTACTTTTAATTCATCAGAACTGGAGATAAGTGTGTGTTGAACTTCAAACCGTGTGGAATGTTTGGGAAAGAGCTGCACAAAGTCGAGGGTCATATCCAAGACAAAAGGTATAAGAGCGAGATCACAACCACACTGTTAATAGCCATCTGTTGTGATTTGTTTAATCTGAACTGAATTAGATTCTCTTTGCTGTTGAACCAGTAAGAAGAAGCACAGAGTGATCTATGGGAAGTGGACAGAGTGCATGTACAGCGTGGACCCCAAGGTTTACGAAGCATACAAGAAGTCGGGGGGAGGCTCAAAAAAGCCGAAGCAGGTGAGTGAATCTGTTGTGACCGATATCTGACCTTCCACTGAGATGAAACGCTGCTTGAGTTTGTTCTCACGTTTGTCATTGACGTGTTTTTTTGTTTTTTTTTTCTGTCTTGCAACGTGACGTAATCTGTGACTCATCACTCTAAATTCTTCTCTCAAACGGTATCTTTTCCTTTCACAATAACAATGCAGTGGCTTTAGTAGAAGGTAAGGTAAAAGCCTGTTTGACATCTGTAATGTGCTACTGCTGTTGTCTAGTTGGAGTCCTGTTCAAAGTGTAGTGTATGATTAGATCATTGCCAGCACTAATCCATACTGTCTTGCAATGACATGCATTGCTGCTTGAGAGACGTGTTGAATTCGTGGCGACTGTAGTTCTGTGAATCAGCTGTTTGCATATGAACCGTACGTTCTGTCAGCCTCAGCTCGTTAGTCCACCTCTGATAACCTTATTTATCTCTCTCTCTCTCTCTGTGTGTGTGTGTGTGTGTGTGTGTGTGTGTGTGTGTGTGTGTGTGTGTGTGTGTGTGTGTGTGTGTGTAGGAACATAGTTGTGAATCTGAGGAGGCAGATGAGATGCCAGAAGTTCAAGAGACTGTGACTGTGATACCAGGAAGTGCCTTACTGTGGAGGATAGCGCCGCGGCCCGCTAATTCAGCACAGGTCAGTATCAATCACACTGCTAAACCGCTACAGCTATCCGGTAACGTTAGCTTGTAAACAAACTTCACCAAAACCCGTGGTGTTTATCTTTGAGGCCTGACAAACACGTTGAGAGCAGTTCCTTTCTCATAAAACATTGTCATGATTTTTTTTTATTATTTAATATATATATATATATATCCTGCTTGTTGACGTCCCTGTTTGCTAGCATGCAGTCTACTTCTTTACTACCTTTGATTGCACATGACTACGTTTCTTAACGCATCACCACCATCAACTGAAGTCAGCAGGTTAGCGTGAAGCCACACATGCATGTCCAACACAAACACCTGGGGCCCGTTTGTAAAAGCACTGCTCGGGTAGCATCTTTAACTTTAGGTTTCCATTTCCTTTAATGAGAAGTTCATTTGTACAATTTATAATAAAACAGATTTCAACTTTCTTGTGGTATCTAGTCAGCCAGGTATTTTGCTATATTTGCCCAGATTTTAAGTTATAAGTTTCTGAGATATCTGCCTCCAGACCACTTTATTAGAGCTAAATAAAAATTCAGCTTTGACACACCTCAGTGGCGAGAGTCTTCACTGAAGGAACCTTTCCTCCTGATGAAATAGTTCCTATGACAAAGTGGATCAACAGACGCCACACCGATTCTGAGCTCGCAGTATTGCTTGATGAACAAAGAGGTTTTATTCCCTGTGTTTCCTCGTGTAGATGTATAACTTCACCAGCTTTGCCATGACACTAAACGAACTGGAGCCCGGCATGGAGAGACTACTGGCGCCAACGGACTGCCGGCTAAGACCCGACATCAGAGCCATGGAGAATGGAGACATAGGTAACACAAACCTCACACAAACACGCCGAGAGAAGCGGACTCCGTTCCTCCCACACACACACACACACACACACACACACACACACACACACACACACACACAAAACCCTCATATGATTCTGCAGTTGCTTTTTTTTTTTCATTCATATTTTTGTGTTTGTATAGACTCATCAAGTACAGAGAAGGAGCGGTTAGAGGAGAAACAAAGGGCCTCGCGCAGGGAACGCTCCATGGATGAGGAGGAGTGGTCAACCAGGTGTGTGTGCTGGTCACAAAGGTCAAGGTCCATATTTAAGAACTTCAAAATAAAGCCCATCTCAAACATGCACCTCGTTACATAAATGTGATTCAGTTTAAGCATGGTGGAATAACACCTGAATCACAAATGTAACATTTACATGCTTTCATTTTTATTTAAAAACCAAAACAAATCTACTCCAATAAGTTTTAATAAACCACAAAAAGACTAATTGAGACAATTTGAAGGTGTTGAGGAGATTCTTCTCAGGTCAGTTTTCACTCATGCCAACTGTACAGATGGATTAATGAATGCCTGAGAGCCACGACTCACTAAGGCCACGTTCAAACCAGCATCCAGCAAGGCGCCGCATTCGCATCACATTCATGTAATTTCCTCACATTGTAATTTGAACAACAGTTGCCACAGAAGATAAAATAGTTGCTGCCGTGATGGTTTTCCACACCTTGTAAACCGTGTCTCTGGTTATTATAAACCGTTCTGTGTTCTGACATCTGATGAACCTCTAAACACACAAATCTATTCCTCAAACTGGACCTTTTTTAATGATGCGTGTTTTATGTTTCTCCAGGTGGTTTCAGCTGGGAACAAACCCTCACACTGGAGCGGAGGACTGGCTGTACACTGGTGGATATTTTGACAGGAATTACACGGACTGTCCCAACGTTTATTGACCCGGGAGGAGGTGTTCAGC
This sequence comes from Cebidichthys violaceus, assembly GCF_023349555.1. Lineage (NCBI taxonomy): Eukaryota > Metazoa > Chordata > Actinopteri > Perciformes > Stichaeidae > Cebidichthys > Cebidichthys violaceus. The sequence continues at coordinate 297,960 of NW_027176816.1, forward strand.
TTGAAGATCTCCTCCTCCTCTCCGTTAGGATTCACTTTATTTCTCTACATCAATCGTTTGTGTCTTTTGTGATGTCCAGACGCTCACAGGTACTGTGTCTTTGTTTTGAATCCATGAAAAGCTGATATCAAAATGTTATCACTTTGTCCACAGCAGAAATGTTATATTAAGAATTTTAGGTTTTTTTTAGAGTTTACTTTCTGTAAATGTTGACATCTTTATGTCCCCTAATCATGACAATAATAGTTCACACGTCTGTTACTGACCTGTGTGGGATTTTAAACCAGTCACGTGTGTCTGTCTGTCTGTCTGTCTGTCTGTCTGTCTGTCTGTCTGTCTGTCTGTCTGTCTGTCTGTCTGTTGCGTGCTGCTGCAGGACACAAAACCTCTAGAGGTTATAATCTCAGTTTTAGTTCAGGTACTCAACCGTAATCTCACCTGTAGACGTACCACACACTACTTGTCCCGTTGCATTCAAATATCAGGGGTTATTTAAACACATCTGCTACTTTTTTTTTTTTCTTATGTATATATAACCTATTTGAATATTCGATGTGCATTTTAGTTTCCTGTAAACATCCATAAAGCGTCACGTGTGTCACACGTTCTCTGTGAATAGAGACTTACAGTAGAGGTGAAAGCTGCTCATAACCACGTTTACGTCCCAGTAAACGTATTGTTGGTACGTTGTATCGTTGTCCACTGTAACATAATAATAATGTGCATAATAGTTGGTGCATTGCATGTTCACCAAGATGATTATTGACACAATGTTAAAGCCATAAAAAACGTTTTTTTCTGCACTAAGCATAATACCGTTAAAGGATTCACATAAGACGTTAGAGCAAAAGTCAACGGAGCATTTTGGTTTTCACAGTCTGACACTATGAGAAACACGTTGATGGGATATTCTGAAGCAACAGTCGAACAAATATTAATCAAAAGATGTTGTACTTTTAAACTCTTGTTAATATTATTTGTCTTATTGAAGACAAACTAACTAAACAAGAAGTACGTTTCCCTGGAGTCAGTTTGGTAGTTACCTGTTTTTTGTTGTTGTTGTGTTTTTTAAGTTTGTATTTGTTTATTTTGGCAGGTTGGCACCATTAAAAGTTTGCCGAATTAGCTCTTAGCAGTTCCTGTTTGAAATGTGCCCATAAAATGTACAGACAACTATCACTGGATGACTGTGATTCTGAAGAAAAGTGTGAGGATTCTCTGGCAAGTCCTGGAGTTCTAAAGATAATCCTCGATTTTGATTATTTCTAAGGGGACTTTTGGACGTTCATTTATTAGCGAGAACTGAGAACTGCAAGTCTACGGCGAATCTAAAAAACGTGTTCTATATTTTGTGAGTTACGAGTAGGAATTTTGAGTCAAAATTTGCGGCTCACGTCTTTCCCTCTGCGGCTCCAGAACCTCTCGTATGAAGAGAACGCTTTCTGACCGATTTACAGCCATTTGTCGTCACACACGGACACGTAACTGATTGTTTTTAAGAGTTCACATTTCGATGCCCTGAAACATATTTTTCCCATCAGTGAAAGCCGTGCTTTCGGACTGAGCAGCAGCAAAAACAATTTTTATATAAACGGGACACTGCAGCCATCGTAAACCTATGCAAAAAGATCCGTCCACTCTGCCCTCCTGAAATGTGAAAACGGCTCTTTAGCTTGTAGCCAGCGTGTGCTTCAGATGCTTCAGAGGCAGCGGTTAATGAATGTTCTGTGCTGATGATGATGATATAACGTTTACATACGTAGAGCAGCTGTTAGACGGTATAGATAGATGTTTCTTTGTTGTTTCAAGGCACTAACGTTGCTTAATCTGCACATTTGTACGCTCACAGTCCAATGCACATATTGTACAGCGACAATATATATATATTCTACATCCTGTCGTCGTCCGGCTCCTCTCCACTTTACTCTGGATTCAAAGCACTTTGTGACGCCAGCACACACTCAAAGGTTCACTCCTACGGCTCCTCTGATCTCTCACTCTTTTTACCTCCTTGTGTCATCTAGCGTCCATTTGAAAAATGTTTACATTGTATGTTCATTCCCCCCCCCCCCCCCCCCCCCCCCCCCCCCCCATACTGTTATCCACATACAACCATATGCAAACATGACATATTTGAGAAATAAATGATGGACTATTGAAATTACCGGCCCTGCCGTTGTTTGAACGCTCACTTTAAACAGCATGGTATGACACCAGTGTGTGTGTGTGTGTGTGTGTGTTTATACCAGTCGTTCCCAAATGAAGGGGCACGAGATGATTTAAAGGTTTCAACTGATTTGGTGAATATTCCTTCAGGGGAGGAAGTGAGAGTTGAACTGAAATGTTGGGGATCCGTCATCAGGTTTAAATTAAATCAAAAATCTCAGCTGTACGTTGTGTTTAGTGCTAATTTCCATATGTTAGCATGCTAACACACTAAAGTAAGATGGTGAACGTTACCTGCTGCTACAAATGTCAACCCTCTATTTCATTATGTTAGCATCTTAGTCTTGTTCCTTTCTATTTTGTATTAATGCTGGTAATCCTGAGATTTAACCAAGTATGTACTCCTTTACCTCAGTAAAGGTAGCAATACCACAGTGTAGAAATACTACACTGAGACGCTAAGTTTACTTGGAAGTACAATGTAAAAGTCCTGCATTCAAAATATGTACTCAAGTATAGATTAATGTCCATGTCACTTTAATGTTTCAGCTGGTAAAGGTGGAGATCATTTGAATTACTTTATATACTACTGTGTAGCCTAATTTATTCGTTGATGCCATCTAGTACAAATAAACTTCAGATTAATGTAACGATTAAATGTACGTAGTTACTTTCCACCACAGGGTGTTTATATCACCGAAAGCCCTTCAAACCCAATCAAAAGGGTTTATTCACAACTTCTAGAAATATGTCAAAAGTTATTCTTAATATTTTAAAACTGATTCATAACATATTTAATTTATTAACCATTAGTTGCAACTTAAATACCCAATAAAGGATGTCTAATCCATGTCTGCATAAAAAGGTTCAACACTAGAAACATGCTGTGTTGTGTCATCTCTACCTAACACGCGCAATGAGATTTTAAAGGCAACATGATTGACACGCGGTTCGACCAATCACAGTGAAGCACGGGCGCCAGCCAGCCAATAACCATCATCTTTAGTTTGTTCGCCTGCTCTCCGGCTGAACGACATTTCAGTGAGTAAATGTAAGTATAAACGGCTTATTTACGTATATTTTTATATATATTTTAATCGGTTGCATATGAACCGGATGTGTGTTTTAGTCCCCGTGTCCGAGTCGCAAGACTTGCAGCTCCGTCGTGAGCTCATCGAGCTGGAAACAGGCGGCTTCGCTAACGTTACAGGATGCAGAGTCATCTGTGGCTCCAGTACCGTTAGCTGCTTTATTATGGGAGCACTGGGGTTAGCTTTGTCCCACACCGTGTCTCCTATTAAATCAGCTTCTTCATTATAATCATTGTTTAATTCATGTCAGTCTATGAGAGCCGTAAAGGAAATAATAAAATAATAGCTTCACATTAAATAGGTTAGAAAAAAAATGTTTAGAATGAACGTGCAATCAGGAACTAATTTAAATCTTCTGGATAATATGTTCATTATTAGAGTGGGATACAGCAGGTTAATATCTGGGACTACAGAGCTCTTTGATTATTAAACAGATGAGCATAGTTCATGATTTTATTCTAAATGATTCTTAATATATTTATGTTTTTTTACTTTTTATTTTCTCTAAAAGCTTAAATAATCATTACAGTCATTTTTTTTAGCAGACGCTTTTATCCAAAGCGACTTACAATTCAGTATCTATCTACACACCGTAGACGGGAGCAATTTTGGGGTTATGTGTCTTGCTGAAGGACACATTGACATGAGACTAGTAGAGCAGGAGGGGATCGAACCGCCGACCCTCTGATTGATAGGCGGCCCTGCTCTCCACTTAGCCACAGTCACACCGTATACCCCGCATACGCCGTGTGCGTATATATATATATAACTGTCCTTGTCTCCCGTCTGTCCTCCCTGCAGCAGTCTGTCCTCCTCATCATGGCGTCCGGAGCTTTGTTCCCCAGCATGGTGTCCGGGTCCCGAGGCTCCTCCAGCAAGTACCTGGTGGAGTTTCGTGCCGGTAAGATGACCATGAAAGGCAGCACAGTGACCCCCGACAAGCGCAAAGGCCAGGTCTACATCCAGCAGACCGACGACTCCCTGATCCACTTCTGCTGGAAGGATCGGACGACCGGGAACGTGGACGATGTAGGTGACGCTGTCTGCGTGAAAGAAAGGCTCCACCTGAGTTTTACATTTTTATCATGAACCCCTCTTCTGATTCAGGACCTGATCATCTTCCCCGATGACTGCGAGTTCAAACGGGTGAACCAGTGCACCACCGGACGGGTCTATGTGCTGAAGTTCAAAGCTGGCTCCAAAAGACTCTTCTTCTGGATTCAGGTATGAAACACGACGGAATTACCGAATTAGTGTAAAAAACTTTTCCAGAAACGCCTCATTAGTGAGTCAGTCAGTCTGAGCAGTTTTGTTTTTCTGATCTCAGGAGCCGAAGACTGACAAGGACGAGGAGCACTGCCGCAAAGTGAACGAGTATCTCAACAACCCTCCGATGCCCGGGGCGCTCGGTAGCGGCGGCAGCGGAGGACACGATCTGTCCGCTCTGGGAGGTAACGGATGCTCACGTTGTAGTTTTTAGAATTGAATCACTGATGCTGGATGTCAACTGTTATTTTTCTCGTGTAAAGGGGAGGGCGGCCTGCAGAGCCTTCTGGGTAACATGAGCCACAACCAGCTCATGCAGCTCATCGGACCAACTGGCCTGGGGGGGATCGGTACGTACCTACGAGCCAATTAAGACAAAAGAGGAGAGGCGCCTCGGTCAATGCAGTTTCACGCTCTCGGGAGAATAACGTGGCTGTTTTCTCTCTGAACAACAGGGGGCCTCGGGGCACTGGCTGGTCCAGGATTGGCCAACCTCCTGGGCAGCAGCAGCAGCAGTAGCAGCAGCAGCAGTGTTCCTGCAGCCAGTAACTCCTCCACAAGGTGTCCTATTCTGAGTTTAAGGGAACTTAACCGGCTGGTTATCACAGGTTGATATGTGTTAGTGCCTCACGTTGACTAACGATCTCTCTCCTCTCTCTCCTCTCAGTCCGTCCACGGCCGTCACCCCCACCTCCACCTCCGCTACCAGTCGGCTCGGCTCCACCCAGGTGCCAACCACCCCCATCACTCCCTCTGCCACCTCAGCGGCCTCCCCCACAGCCACCACACCCTCCACCCCCGTCGTGTCCTCTGTGGCGGCGGGGGGGGCAGCGAACCCCGCGCAGCCCATCCAGCTGAGAGACCTGCAGAGCATCCTGGCCACCATGAACGTGCCCGCCAGCGGACAGGGAGGTGAGGAGCCCATGTTTCTAATTTGCGAAATTCAAATTGCACAATTATCCTGTTTCATGGATACTGTTTATTCACCTCACCTACAGATTCACATTAAAAACTAGCGTGAAGGAGTAGAAAAAGAGAAACCCACCGTACACTACCTGCTCAGCACCAAACAGCAGACAGACATAGTTCAGAACTAGTTGGTGAACATAGTGGAGCATTTAGCAGTTAAAGAGACCAAAAAAAGAAAGAGATTATTGGATTTACATTCACCTTTTGGGGTTTTGGGAATTATAATTCACTATTTTCTAACAACTAGACGCATTGATAAATTGAGAAAATGATCATTTTTAGAGATTCGTGGTTCTCGCAGGACAGCGACGCTACAAACACATAATGATCTTATAGAATATGATGTATTTATGTAGATTAAATTATATAAGGGTTTGAATTAGCACAACCTTGAATATCTACAGTTGTAAAATGCAACATGATGACTCACAGACAGACAGACAGACGGTGAAAACGTTACCAGGCAAACACCGTCACGGCTGGTAAACACTGACGGGGAACATTTTACTACATTTCGCTGACGATGCTACTACTTTTACTTGAGAACGGTTTTTGAATGCAGAACTTGTACTGCAGTATTTTCCCAGTGTGATATTGTTACTTTTACTCAAATAAATCTTCCGTATATGTCTGTGATTTCCTAAAACAGGTTAATTTATTAAAGCGCCATGACTTGCGAGGTGGGGTTTTCCTACTGCAATTGAATGCACCGGTGGCAGGTCAACATTCTGACCCCTTGCTCATCATCCCTATCAGATAGACTAAGATTAAACAAGATTATCACGTGCAGAAATAAGCATTCTAATAAAACCGAGTCATTTGTAGCTAAGAAAATCTGGATATTTTTAGACTAACCAATCAGCGGTGATGTTTGCTACTTGCAGTGGACCTTGCCAGCGTCCTGACACCTGAGATCATGGCTCCCATCCTTGTGAACCCTGAGGTGCAGGAGAGGCTGATGCCTTATCTGCCCTCTGGAGAGTCCCTGCCTCAGAGCACAGAGGAGCTGCAAAACACGCTCAGCTCGCCTCAGTTTCAGCAGGTAACGTGTTCGCTGCTGGACTCCTTACACACTCTCTCTCTCTCTCTCTCTCGCTCTCTCTCTCTCGTTGGTATTTAGTATCTTGTCGTGGTATTTGTCCTTATCCTGGTATTTATTGTGTCTCTGCAGGCTATGAGCATGTTCAGCAGCGCCCTGGCATCCGGGCAGTTGGGGCCTCTGATGAACCAGTTTGGTTTGCCTGCAGAGGCTGTGGACGCAGCCAACAAAGGAGGTCAGTGTGTCGCCCACACCAAGAAGACAAAACTGTAACCGTTTGTTTCACTGCTACAAAACACATTTTCATCTCCACAGAGGAGAGTGGAATGTTGACAGTGACATGTTTGTCTTTTTAATAGTGGTGGAATGTAACTAAGTACATTTACGCAACTTGCGTAAATGCACTTAGTTACATCCCACCACTATTTGAAATGCTATACTGTGACTTTTTTTTTTTACTTATTTATGGCTTACATTGCATGCTATATTTTCAGAATCAACATTTAATCAATAAAATGATTTGCTGCACTCATTTTATGAACATTGCTATCGTTGTAGATGTCGAGGCTTTTGCCAAAGCCATGGAGACGGAGACAAAGTCGGACCAGGATGTGGACTCCAAAGAGAAGAAAGACGACGATGAAGACATGAGTCTGGACTAGACTTGTATGAATTGTTTAAGTTTATTATTTAAGGTATTTATTTAGCTGCTTCACTCGTTTTGTAACTATTAAAACATCAAGGACGAAGATTGTGCCTCATATAAAATGTCACTAAGACGCCCCTCCCTGGCTGATAATGCCGTGTTCAGTGTGTTGCATTATTAAAACTGATTAAGCTGAGTGAACATGTAACCCACCTGCATGTCAGCGGCTAGTCTTTCCAAACACATGGGAACAATACAAATGATGAGAAACACCCTCGACTGTCTCGTGTTTATTCTCACTTCACCTCAAGAAGATGAAAACTGCTTCATATGAGTGATTGATTGTCGCCTCAGGAAAAAAACAAACAGACTCATGACTTTTCAGTTTCTGAAAATATATTTGAAAAACATTCATTTTACAGTATGAAAACAATGAATAAATACCCATTTGACACCAACCATACAAATACATTTTCTGCAGTTCCATAGATCTATTTGGACATTTATTGTAATACATTTTTTCACCACAATAAAAATGTTTAATTATCTTTCCTAGAGCAGAACACCCACGACACTTAATAGATCTCTACAGCAGCAGCAATACTCAGAAATGTCAACATTAAATATCACTCATAAGACGGTGGACTCTTTCACTGCCGCTGTAGTTTCAGGCACTTTTTCTTTCCATACACGGACGCCTAAATCTGAAGAATTACAACACATTAAATGGCAACTGCAGTCACGTTAATACAGTGTGGTGCTTTGAGTCATCTGTCAAAGCGATACAATCAGGTACCTTCCATTGACTCACAACGGGAGCACAGGCGATACATTTAAAACATCTCTTTGGATTAGATTTGAGCCATTTGAAGACATGAGAAAGTAAAAATCCTGAGAAATAAAAGATACTAAAAACTAGACTGAGGAATAAATTACAGTGCAGTGTTTTTTTTTTTTTATAAAAACATATCCCTGGTTAACGACATTAAAATCATACACTATAAATATTGTCTCCACATTCCTGTTTTCTTTCTTCGGCACAGTCTGAACACACAGCTGGCCACAAGCGTCTGAACAAATATTTACTATTCACAAGATAAATATATGAATGCGGCTGAATTACTGTTGGACATACAAGTATTGAATAAACATAAAATGAAGGCTGCGTCCTTCTCCAATCTTTCCAACAACAATCTACAGTGTCAGTCTCATGGCTGAAATGACATCAATGTCACAGTGAGTTTAAAAAAGGCATTTACAAAATCAAACAGTATGGTTCCTCGTGGTTCGTAATAAGTAATACGAGAACGGTGCAGGAGATGATTCTTCCACAAACATATCACAGCGTACGTTTCATTGAAATAGAGTTTAAGAACACTGGGACGTACCGAAACAAACACAACGGGTCACAGGAAAACAAGATAATAGCACAATTAACGTGCTCATCAAACGTCTCTAACATAGAGTTCATGACTGCAACGTCACACGAACAACAAGACAGACATGCCATCAAGTCTACAATACGAGTGTAAACCAGTTATCCTTCATATAAACAGTGAGCGACTGAAGCCACGACCGACAGAGAATAAATAATATCAGAATCATTTCTTTCAAACACCACAGCTTATAAACTTGTCGATACGCCCCGCGCGCGCGCACACACACACACACACACACACACACACACACACACACACACACACACACACACACACACACACACACACACACACACACACACACACACACACACACACACACACACACGATGGCGTTACGGTATTAAAGCAGCAGATTGTGGGTCTAGCCCTGCTGCTGCTGCACCAGCCTGCGGTAGTGTGGCATGACCTTGGTCTCCGGGAGGTAGAGTCCCATCTCCAACGCCACCAGCACCGGGAACTCCAGCGGAATCAACTCGCGCCTGTTGATGCGGAAACGCTCCTCCAGCTTCTGCTCGTCCACAGGGAGGAAACGGAGGAAGGGGTTACAGGAATAATGGTTAGAGTCCAAGAATGTGACCAAGAATGTGACGAGATGCAGATAATCATCAACACGGGAATGTTCTGATGTACAAGTATCTGTTTGATGCTCATGCAGCTTTATTTTGTCACTAGAGATGACTTTTTTCAACATTCTATATATACACTATGACTTTTGACATATTATACTATGACTTTTTTTGACATGTTATACTATGACTTTTTTTGACATTATACTATGACTTTTTTTTGACATGTTGTACTATGACTTTTTTTGACATATTATACTATGACTTTTTTTTGACATATTATACTATGACTTTTTTTGACATGTTATGACTTTTTTTGACATATTATACGATGACTTTTTTTGACATATTATACGATGACTTTTTTTGACATATTATACTATGACTTTTTTTGACATGTTATACTATGACTTTTTTTGACATGTTATACTATGACTTTTTTTGACATGTTATACTATGACTTTTTTTGACATGTTATACTATGACTTTTTTTGACATGTTATACTATGACTTTTTTTGACATGTTATACTATGACTTTTTTTGACATTATACTATGACTTTTTTTGACATGTTATACTATGACTTTTTTTGACATGTTATACAATGACTTTTTTTTGACATGTTATACTATGACTTTTTTTGACATATTATACTATGACTTTTTTGACATGTTATACTATGACTTTTTTTGACATGTTATACTATGACTTTTTTTGACATATTATACAATGACTTTTTTTTACATGTTATACTATGACTTTTTTTGACATGTTATACTATGACTTTTTTTGACATTATACTATGACTTTTTTTGACATGTTATACTATGACTTTTTTGACATGTTATACTATGACTTTTTTTTTTACATGTTATACTATGACTTTTTTTTACATGTTATACTATGACTTTTTTTGACATGTTATACTATGACTTTTTTTGACATATTATACAATGACTTTTTTTTACATGTTATACTATGACTTTTTTTGACATGTTATACTATGACTTTTTTTGACATGTTATACTATGACTTTTTTTTTACATGTTATACTATGACTTTTTTTTTTACATGTTATACTATGACTTTTTTTTACATGTTATACTATGACTTTTTTTGACATATTATACAATGACTTTTTTTTACATGTTATACTATGACTTTTTTTGACATGTTATACTATGACTTTTTTTGACATTATACTATGACTTTTTTGACATGTTATACTATGAATTTTTTTGACATGTTATACTATGACTTTTTTTGACATGTTATACTATGACTTTTTGACATGTTATACTATATACTTTGACATGCTTTATTATTACTTTTTATGACTTTTCGACATACTATACTATGTTTTTTCAAGATCTTTTTCGACATACTATACTTCAACATGCTATGTGTACTATGCCTTTTTTCGACATACAATAGTAAGACATATTCATGACTTTTTTCTACCTGCTATAATGTGACTTTTTTAGACATGCTATACAATTACATTTTTAGACACATAATAGTATTCATTTTTTTTTCATGCTGTACTATTTAAAAAAGTGATGAATTATAACTTTTTCGACATGATATTCTATCACTTTGTCATGAATTATCTCGACATAAACTACTATTACTCTTTTTCAGATGCATTACATTTTTTCAACAAAAGTAAAATACTGTGACTTTTTATGACCTTTTTACGACACGCTACACTATGACTTTTCTATTACATTTTTCAACACTTTATACTGGGACTTTTTTAGGACTCTTTTTTTGACATACTATACTATCATTTTTTCTTACATACTATACTATGAATTATATTCTAACTTTTTTCAACATGCTGTATTATGACTTATGCTACAAGCTATAATATGACTTATTTAAACATGCTATACTATGACTAATTCTAACAGGACTTTTTTCAATATTAATATTATTCAATATCGGGTGAAGGTATAGTATAACGTAATCATGATGTGTTCAAATGTAGTCTTGTAAAAGTTTTTGGTGAGAAACTTGAATGAATAGTTATTTGAAGGAAGTGTTTTCACAGCAAAGTAAAACAGACATAAGAGAGGGAATTATGACCTGTTGAACTTTTTTTTGTTTTTAATGCACTGGTATCGATCGGTACTCTGTATCAGCTGATAAGCAAACGTCCCACTCTGGGGATCAATATAGACTTAATCTATAGCACTGAGTCTAGTTCTACATGTGTTATAAGTTGTTCCACTTTGTTTACTCTTCTCTTCTCAGAGGGTTACAGTATACAGGTTCAAATGTCCTGCTTTATTCTATGGAAACTTTACTCACGTCAATGAGCTGTTTGACATCTGGCTTCCGTAAATCGCTGCTGATCTTTGCAGCCAGCAGCACGCACGCAGCTGCAACCAACTTCCGGTTCTGCTTGTTGAGGCAACCCTGCAGCACCAGCTTCTCAAAGTAAACAAAGGCCATCGCGATGGTGACCGGCTGAAGGCCGCTGTCGTCGCTCATGGCCCGCATCTCCCTCTTCAGGCTAGTAGAAAGCAAGGGAGAAGTCACTCTAACCGATCACTTTTCTAAGAAAGAGTGTGCTGTGTTGTGTTTGAACCAGATTAAAACTGGAAACGTGATGAGGTACAAACAATGATCAACCCTCAAAAGGACATTTAGATCATCTGTACCTTCTTATCTTGCTCAGAGTTAGCTTGATGTGAGGAAACTTCTCCTTGAAAGTCTCATTCATGTCCTTCTTCAGGTCAGATGGTTTCACATACTCAACAATAGTCGTCTGAAGAGATGAAATAAAACAAACCAGCATGTCAAAACAGAAGTAACTCATGTCAGCATGAATTACAGCTGCAATGAAGTTTTACAGTTTTTCTTTTTCTTTTGTAGGCAAGGACTGCGCCACACACACACACACACACACACACACACACACACACACACACACACACACACACACACACACACACACACACACACACACACACACACACACACACACACACACACACACACACACTAGAGGTTACAGTCCTGTGATAGGATCTTTCTCTGCAGCAATGAAATCATGTGACCAGTACATAACGGATGTGTTTCACTCTAACAGAGCTCTGCTTCATTTTACAAATGTTAGCAGATTCATTTACAAGTTGCCTTTTTTGAGGACACTGCATTGAAGAAGTGCAGATACCCTGTAGTTTAATTATTTTAAATATAAAAGACGAATTGCTAGATGTAACATCCTTTCGTCCCTGTCTGCAGTCTTTGACATGCAGATTACAAACCGTGTTACCCATACCTACAAGTTTAGCGTCATGTAAATACACTGAATGAATAGAACAAACTCACCACGTATGATGCAAATATCAGAACCCTCTTGTGTCTCCCGCAAGGCCACTGAGGGTCACTGAGTAGGTTAGGATCGTACTCCACCACCTCCTCTACAGCTGAAACACACACACAAAGAGACGTGTGCAATGACATCTGGTCGTCGGTTAAACAGTGAAGGAGCAGATGTGTGCCTGTTGGTCCTAATCTGAGACGTACATGGGTCTTGTGCGGCGCTGTTGTTCAGACGAGCCGGGGTGAAGTTCCTCTGCCCATTGCCACGGAAGCGGGACTGGGGGGTCTGAGCTGTGCAGGTCTCCGGTGCACCGCCGCTCTTCTGTCTCACCAAGGCATTGGTCGGGTAAAGGAACTGAGCGTATGACACCGTCTGAGGAGAGAAAATGAAACCGTCAGCAACCTTCAAATCCAGCAGATATAGCTCAGTAATGAGAGTATTCCGGTTCTCTATCATAGTACTACATATATAACACATATATATTTACCTTGCTACAGTCTCCAAGCTCCACACCTTCCAGAGAAGGAAGCAGGTCAGCAGCCACCACAGAAGACAACCTCTGTCTATGAGCCTCCAGCTTAGGATCACTGTTCAGAAAGAGTCACATGCGTGTCATTCTCACCACACGACGAAGTCACACACTGCCCTTTCCTGACAATGATGATGGTAAATCACAGAGGAGGATGAAAACATAAAAGCGATGGGTGGGTGCTCTCTGCGTGGGATGATGCTTTCATTGTACCTGAGGTGAGCACTCTCTCCATAGGGCAGCACTGAGAAAGCAGCATATAGCGACCGCTTGGCACAAATCAGCACGATCCTGCAGGACACAACAAGTTAAGGCAGACAAAACAGATGGTGTGTCAGTCTACAAGCAACAGCTACAGTCACTGCTGTCAACAGCTACAGCCACTGCTACAGTCACTGCTGCTCAACAGCTACAGTCACTGCTACAGTCACTGCTGCTCAACAGCTACAGTCACTGCTACAGTCACTGCTACTCAACAGATACAGTCACTGCTACAGTCACTGCTGCTCAACAGCTACAGTCACTGCTGCTCAACAGCTACAGTCACTGCTACTCAACAGCTACAGTCACTGCTGCTCAACAGCTACAGTCACTGCTACAGTCACTGCTACAGTCACTGCTGCTCAACAGCTACAGTCACTGCTACAGTCACTGCTGCTCAACAGCTACAGTCACTGCTGCTCAACAGCTACAGTCACTGCTGCTCAACAGCTACAGTCACTGCTACAGTCACTGCTGCTCAACAGCTACAGTCACTGCTACTCAACAGCTACAGTCACTGCTACTCAACAGCTACAATCACTGCTGCTCAACAGCTACAATCACTGCTGCTCAACAGCTACAGTGTCTGCTACAGTCACTGCTACTCAACAGATACAGTCACTGCTACAGTCACTGCTGCTCAACAGCTACAGCCACTGCTACAGCCACTGCTACTCAACAGATACAGTCACTGCTACTCAACAGATAGTCACTGCTACTCAACAGATACAGTCACTGCTACTCAACAGATACAGTCACTGCTACTCAACAGCTACAGTCACTGCTACTCAACAGCTACAGTCACAGCTACAGTCACTGCTACGCAACAGATACAGTCACTGCTACTCAACAGCTACAGTCACTGCTACTCAACAGCTACAGTCACTGCTACTCAACAGCTACAGTCACTGCTACGCAACAGCTACAGTCACAGCTACAGTTACTGCTACGCAACAGATACAGTCACTGCTACTCAACAGCTACAGTCACTGCTACTCAACAGCTACAGTCCACATATTCATCATCCATTGAGCTACAGTGACAACGAAATCAGTCACAGAGACACTTCTATGTTGATCTGAATCACTACCAAAGCTTAACAGCTAACAAAAACTACATAAAGCTCAAAGTGGAGAAGGAACCCGATCGCTCAACAAGCGTCCGGTTTGTGACTCTCTTGTATTGACATTACATCCAAGTCACAGAGATAAGTAAAGCCATTTTCATGAACAATTAAATGTACTTTTAAAGCAAAAATACAGAAAACAGATTCCATTCTGTTCCAAATGTAAATGGGCTATTTTCTGGCTCACTTAGTGTTCTTTCATAATTAACTGAAAAACGTCTGTCGGGCCAAAACAAGAGACAAGTCACTCTAGGAAACCGTGACACACATTTTCACTATTTTATGATAAAACAAGACCAAACAATAAATTAATGAATTGAGAAAAAAAAATTTGATTGCAGCCCTTGAGATTAGCATCAGATTTTCCCAAAAAATATATAAACAGTGAAAAACTATTTTTTATCAAAATTCAAGACGGTCATTAAACAACACTCACTGCTCTACAATATTTCCAGAATTCTCAAAAACCTTTCAAAACAACTGGACAAAAAAAATATTATCTGCAGCACGATAAAAAAAAAAAAAAAAGTTAAAAAAATATTTAAAAAATCTCAAATTGCGACTGTGTCTCTTAATCAAGATAGACGGAAACATGGCATATGTTGCTCTTTTCTGCTATTTTTGTAAAACATAAGCAAAATATGAATGCATCTCAAGTAAATTTTTTGTTTGATGAATCAATTAGTTGTTTTTTAAACATACTTCTCTTAAGTTATACCTTTCCTCAAATTGCTTTTGTTGTTTGACCAAAAGTAATACAAAAAGAAAAAAGATATCAAAGTCTGTAGAAGCTGCATTATTTCACATTTGAGAAACTGGAACCTTTAAAATGTTTGCTTAATAAACAACTGAAACAATAAATCGGTCAGAAAAATCTCCGTCTCAACGATGAACCAAACATAAAGAAATAAGAAAAATGTAAACCTGAACAGAAGCTGTAGCCAGTGATTTCTGCTTTCATTTCTTTATCATTAATAAATTATCAAAACTGTAGTTGACGAATAATTTTCTGTCAATCGACTAATCAAGTGTTTTCAGAAATACGTCTGGGTTTTTAAAGTTTGCGGACTATTTTATTGGGGGGGGGGATAATCTGATGCAGATATATGTGACTCAAAGGTTATGTAAACACATGAGAGGCACAAACAAAGGCTACAAGCTGGACTGACTAACATCAACAAACAGTATACAGCCACTAGAACTCTTAAGTTCTGATAAAAACGTAGACAAACCACTCACAGCCTACGTACAACCACTGAACACAACTTCAGCTCCTCACAAAACACCGATCAGTAACAGTCAGCAGACTCCGGGTCTCAGAGAGAGATATTAAATATCTTACAAGGGACAATATAGCGACACAGACACCTACTTCAGTTAATTAGCTTAGTTACGTAATAGCTTTGCTTCAGCCTAGTAAGTAACTTGCACCGCCTCAAACAGAAAGTGACACTTGAGGGGCAATTTTAGGATTGCTTCATCATTGTTTTGCAGATAACACTGGACACACATTCATGTATGTGGGCATGAAATGGAGGTTAAATGGAGGAGAAATGTAAAAAAAAAAAAAATGACACATGGGGAAAAAAATATGACATGTTTTCAGTGAGTAAGAAAATATTCCAGAAAATAAATGTAAAAAAAAAAAAAATATATCACACTCTTCATCATGCTTTTGGGGAGTTAACTTACTGCAATAGTATAAGGTGTTACAATTCTACACTGCACTTCTTTTCAACACGCAGCAGCTGCACCGCTGTTATTCCTCTGCAGGCCAAACTAAGCGCCAGAGTTAAGCAGCTTATTACAATACTAGCAGGAGTATAACACCGCTGGTGAGCTAAATGCATATTTCAGTAGAAAACAAAGCAGCCTTTCTTATTATTCTGACGGAAAACTTAGTGTAGCAGCAATCCTCATGGGTCCCTCTATTATATATATATATATATATATATATATATATATATATATATATATATAGTATGTAAATGTATTTGTGTATGTAAAGTGGAGACTCACCTACATCCCCTGGTATCATACTGTCTCATACTCTTGATGAAGTGGACTTTCTTTGGCACCTTGGGTCCAGGAGAACCAGACACATTCCTCAACCTGAGTACCCCGTTAAGAGATCAAGAACAAACACTTCATTCATCAGCGAAACAAAAAGGACCTTCACGTGATGTGGCTCAATCTGTAATCTGCGATGTAAATCTCTTTAACACCACAGGTTCAGAGATAAAGCAAAAAGAAGAGGGTCAAGATTAATAAAGTAACATCAAGTAACGGTGTTAAACGTTGGGGACTACAGTGAAACTACCCTATAATGTTCCATCTATACATCCCATATCATTTATACTTGACATATTGTACATCTTTTACGGGTTAAAGCAGAGAATACTGGAACTTCACATAAGTACAGGAGAATGAAAGTGACTTCCTGTCCATTATACCTGCTGGTTTCATTTTATGCGGAAGTGGGTAACTTGGGATTGTTTTAAAGGCCCATGTCGAGACACCGACCACTAATAAGGCTCACCTCTGCCGTGAATCCAGAGGATTGCCGGCCGGGACCGCCGGCCGGGACCGGGCTGATAGCGGCGGGCGTTGACCTGGCACGGGAGCAGGGCTGGTGTCCGGTTGTAACAGGAGACAGAGGGGTGTCCGGGGTGAGCGTCTCGGCCACACCACCACCCTCCAGAAATACCTCGTTGGCGCCTACACTGGCCGCCCCGGTAAGTCCCGGGGACATGACCACAGAAGGTCCTGGAAAACTGGAGGACGAGCCACTGCCGGCCGCGGAGGGTTCTGTCACCTGGACGACCGGTTCATGGCTGTCCGCCGGCGGGGGCACGACCATTGCGCCGCTGTCTCTGTACCTGAGTCGCTCCTCGGGGGCTTTTTGGTCGGTGTTTCCATCGCTGAGCTGACACTGGGGTCGTCCGTCGAGTGAGATATTAGTTAGAAACAACAACGCCGCTTGTCTCCTCCTAGAATCCTTCGCTTTCCTCCGGTGTTCGCGGTGTGTTTTCACTGGTTTGCCGTTGTTGCCGGTGGACTGCAGACCGCAGACGGCGGTCGCCATTCTAGTTTGAAATGTGGCCGTTGAACGCGAAGGCAACTGGAGACCGGTAGCACAGCACTAAGCTCCGCCCCTCTTGGCGCCGATTGGCAGTGATGGAAATGATGTATCTTGCTCGCCGTTGATTGGCTGTAGTAAAATAGTGGGAGGTGCTCTGGAAACAAAGGAAGTATTTACTAAATTCACCAATTAAATTTAATTGCTGATAAATTTCTATTTATATGAATTGATTGAACTACTTTTTTTAAATACAATTATTTAAAAAAAATTGTATATCTGTAAAAGTCAATCTGTATACAAAACTAGGACAAAAGGCGGATGAGATCAAACAAATAGTCACATTCTGTAAAACCTGAACATGCTAAGTTTTGACATTTGACACTACATCTCATTTGCAACCGCCAATCTTTAACTGTGAGTCTGTGGAAGCATGAAAGAGTTTAGATTACACAATTACGCACAAATTACAAATTCAAAACCAAAACTATGCTTAGCATTATGGCCATTATGTAGAGATATGTACAACAGAGATAATAATCAAACAGTAAAATTAATAAATTAAATGCCCAATGCTGGATGGCAACATATGGCATAATATATTTTTACATTTCTATTCACTGTGTTTTAAAGTGTGTTGTTTCTGTGTAAAAAAATAAAATAAAATAAAAAGCACCAATGGCAAAAATCAGGTAAACACATTGCTCTTTATTTCAGCAACAACAACATAATGAAATTGTCTTCACCTTCTCATTCATCTTTTCTTTTCTTTTTTTCTTGCTCTGAACAGCAACCGTCTGGTATGACCAGTTTAAGGCTTTTTGATTCTAGCTTTGTGTTTGTGTTTTGAGGTACAGCCCCGCCCAAACTCCTGCCATAACAAGTTCACTTTATGGTACACCTTGTGGTAGTTATGTGATGGACTCAAACAGTTAGCACCATAATTGAAACCTCTCTGGCTTTTATTTTTTTTAACTGCAACAGGGTTGGTAAAGGTGTTCCGTGGGCTGTTACTTATTTATTTTAGTGTCATCTGGGAAAACTGAGCTGACTGGACAGTGTTTACAACAAAACTGTCTTATCTCAATGACACATTTCAAATTAACCTAAATGTACATGGCAGGACTCCCCTCCCCCACATACACCCATACACATGCTGGTATATGAGCTCACACACACACACACACACACACACACACACACACACACACACACACACACACACACACACACGCAAACACACACAAACACACACACACGCACACACAGTTCAGAAAGTTCCTTCTTGTGACTACTCTATACAAAAACAACCCTGATAAAATAAAGTACGGTATCGCTTTATTTTACAGGACCATCAATTCTTAATAATTTCATAGGAAGGTTCCTGGAAACTAATATTTAGCACTAATTATAGGTAAATAAATACCAAATAATAAATTCATTTAAATGATAAGCTAGTGTGACCATCACTCTACAGCAGGTCAGAAATGTGTAATTTGTTGAGTATGGTGAGTATTGAAATCATCATATAAAGAATTAAGTTTCCAAAAATGTGTGGGTGATGAATAAATGATTTGGGGGTTTAAATAGAGCAGTTATTTCAAGGGAATCCTCTGGAAATCAACAGCTCAAATTCTGTCTCTACATTCCCCCGAAACTCAAATCTAATTAAAAATGTATTTCTAGGAACGTTTAAAAAAAATTAAAAGAAAATTACCGATCCTGTAAAATAAAAGTGTTACCACAAGTATCACATGCCTGTACCATCAATAATATCAAAGCTATTCCCAGTCTGGAGTCTGCAGCTAATTATTATTTTTTTCTCTACATTATTCAGACAACAAAGTATGGATACAGTAATATTACAGACAGTGCTGTCCCCTCTGTAACTTCCTCTTCATTATACAGTTTCATTTACATGGAAATTAATATCCCGTTTCTTTTGCGGTGTAAGACGGATGCAGTATGAAAATACAATTGTTGAGAGTCCTATCAGAATACATCCTGTAAATGTAAATCATACTGGAGCTATTGTTCAGTACACATTCTGAATGAAGGTGCATCTTATTGGAATAATAGTGATGGCGTGTCCCAAAAACAACAGACTGCTTGTAAACACACAAATCTCTTTTTTTTTTTGTTCTAGCTTACCTAAAAAAAACTAAAAACAAATGTTGTACCACAGGAATGTTGTAAATCCCACTAACAGCATAAAAATGCTTGAAGCCTTGTCACAAATAATCACATTTTCAACTGTTTTTACATTCAGCATTTTCAGAGAATCCTTCAACATGAGTGAGTAGATATGGAAAAGTATGATTACGATCACCGGTGCCTGTAGATGTACTTATTGTAGATTGTGTTTAAAATTACAGTGCGAGTTCACCGCCTTTAAATGCCTCTCACCCTTCTACATCTTGTTCCATGATGTCTCATTTCTAGCTGCCATAAATAGTCATGCATGTTGAAGGCTCGTCTCTGTTGTTGATCGCCTTGAGAGGATGCGCTGAAGCACCTTCACTGAGGAGGACTTTCGGCCTCTGATTGATAGTCAGCTCCACTCCTCTGACTACCTGTGCTTCTCTCTAACTTCACCGGAACAGCAAGTTCGCTGCTAACGTCAAGCTCTTCCTGTACCACACCCCGACCTGAGAAATGATACAGAAACCGAAATATGCACCATCATTACACAACATCACAGCACTTTGCCTTTGTAAAAAATAAAGACGCCACGCCTCTCACACCTGTTTGTCTCCACTGGCTGACAGCACAGAGATCAATCAAGTTAGGCGGGGAGCGGAAACAGACTGCTCAGTGAGAGTCATCCACCTGCCATTGTGTTTAAGGCAGGGTGTCCACAAAGCTCGAGCTGAGTTACAGCGCCTTCAGCATGTCACACGGTGGTCTCGTACTCCATCACTTCTTTGGGTGTGCCCAGACAGCGGTACTGGATCCTTGGCGTGACCGGGGCGGCGCTTTCGAGCACCAGGATGGTTTTGCGCAGCCGGCGGTCGATGAAGTGAGCATCCCAGGCAGGGTACTTCTTCCTGGGCAGGTCTATGCGGATGACAGGCCCCTCTGTCCTGGGTGTTAGGTTGGGCACCGGGGCCTGAGCTCCCCGGAGTGGTCGTACCTGAAACACGTCTCCATCTACCCCAGACCCCTGCTCTCTTTCTGACCCTTTAGTTCTCTGAAGGGTTCTGGGGGGGCTGCTCACCACGTCAGGGGGCAGGCTGGTAGCTGGGGAGGCCAGCATCTCCACAGGCACCTCCTTCTCCACAATGTAACCCCACCCTGAGACCGGGCCGTCAGGGTGCAGCAGACAGTAGTACACAAACATGAAGAAGGTGCCCAGAGCGTAGCTGCTGGCCACCACGCACACCATGATGACGGCGTAGAAGTCTAAGGTACGAGGGTCGCGGTACAAATACCAGGCAGTGGTGAGCGCCACATTCTCAACGAACACAGTCAGGCTGTAGATGAGCATCCTGCAGCGAGTGCGCCCCTCTCTAACACTGAACCAGCAGAACACATACACGATGCCCACCATCATGTTGTAGATAATCTCCTCCCATTTGGACATGCAGAAGTCCGTCTCGCCTTGAATGATCCAAAACGTCATGATGCACCAATGGGCCACGATGAAGATGCCAAAGTAAAGCTGGAACACAGAGGCGAACAGGGCGAAGGCCAGAGTGCGGGCGCCGATGGTGAACAGGTGCCACAGAATCTGAACTATGACGGCTTTGTAGGTCATGGGTAGCTTATCGTCTCGGGAGTCCCTCAGAGTTTTCTGATAGGACGCGACCATCCAGGCGAGGGATAGCAGCGAGGCAGAAGCTGAAAGCCCTGGAGAGACAGAGGGAAGAGAGAGAGATGAGCAACAGAAGTTAGACCTGATGAAAATGGCTAGGGGGGGGGGTAACTGTCCTACCATTTAGCACAGCGAGAATATACACTTCTCTGCTCTGTCGGAGCCTGATTGAGGCGCATCATAAATGACTCATCGTGCATAAGCGTGGGGCTGCAGACGTGTGATTGAGTGATGTGGTGATTGGCCGTTTTGGGGACACTCACCCTGAAGGGGCAGCACCTGATTGGCCTGGATCATGATGCTGAGCTGCAGCACCAGCTGAGGGGCGCTCTTCAGGAAGGACTCAAGCAGACGCAGCATGCTGATATCGGCGCTCTCAAACATCATGCGCCAGTAGTAGTGGCGGCGCTCGGGGTCTCTGTGCCAGCGGCTCTGCACACCCAAATACAGGGCGTGGACGTACCTGTGTATCAGAGGCAGACACATTCATCAGTGTGTTAAGGCAGAGTGTTAGGTCTAAAAAAACTGTGCTTCAAAAACGTTTTGGACTTCAAACTCTCAGACTCTCAGAAGTCATAACTCATTATTCCAAACTCTGGGAGCTGTCAGTACTTCTTGCCAAAAAAGCTGGCTGCTTTTTTGCTCCTCTGGGATTCCGACTAGACTGAACCAAGCAGCTCTGTGATTTTAATTTTAGTACAGGCATCGGAGGGGTTGAATGTGGAGCTTGTGTGCAATCTCTCTTCAAATGAAATCAGTCAGAGTGCTGCAGAAAAAGGCAAATATGAGCAAAGAAATCCAAATACATGCATTCAATCTCTTCTTCGGATTCAAGGTTAGAGGGGGGGGGGGGGGGGGGGGGGGGGGGAATAGTGCTCGCTATAAATCCCCTGTTGAACTCCTGAGCTTTGCTGGCATGTACTCCCCCCCCCCCCCCCCCCCCCCCCCCATCGCTTGTTCTATAATGACCTTGTATGACAAACACACATCGTTTTGTAGACACACAGGTTCACATACATGCACTGTGCAAACATATTTCTGCACAAATGCATTGACACGTGACACCTATTTGTACCATGCAAATACACACTGTGTAAATCATTACTTTTCCACCCTAACTGTTTGAAAAAGCGTGGCGGAGGACTGAAGCTATAAATGTATATCTATCAGTAATTGCCTCAGGGAGACGGGTCTGAGGAGCCCTATGTCAACAAGCCCAGTGAACCACAAGGGAGTTTGTGTCACCATTTCTTTGTTCTGCTTCCTGCTACACAAAGTGCGCCTTGGGACGTAACACACTGAGAAAATAGAGCATATATACGTGCAATAATTGAGGGTCAAAGACTCGGGAGGACACGCACAAAGACAGAGTTTCACTGCACACACTCGGGCCATGTAACACAACCCCATATCCCATCTCTTGTGCGCTGACATTTAATTCTGGTAGCTGGCCCAAATTGATCCCCGGTTCACCTGACTAACAGTGTATCAGTGACGGATCATTCCCGAGTTAACAGCTGAGGGTAAAACACAGAGCGGTAATCCTCTTAATGTGCAGACACGCCGGTCTGAGAGCAGCGGCAGTGAACGCAGCGCGCGCGCGCGCGCACACACACACACACACACACACACACACACACACACACACACACACACACACACACACACACACACACACACACACACACACACCAGCTTTAATGGCATTACCGGTAATTCTGTGCCGCCACAATGTTTTAATGTGCTCCTGGACACACTCACACACATATAAGTCTAAGTCTCCAGGAGGAAATAAGGAATCAATATATATTACCCTCAGGGCTGTCTAAAGAGGCAGGAAGAGAGCGACCACAAAGATAGATTCTGAAGGCCTACACATAAATCAAACAAGTGATTTTCATTCATCAGTGCGCACAATATGTCCTTCTATAACGTTTTAGCATGTCTATAAAATGCAACTTGTCTTTGAATATCATCACATTTTGTTTTTCGTCTAAGCCTCCTCCTCCTCCTGCTACACTTCAAGCTGGATGCCTCCTCCCGGCTGGCGGCAGTCCAAGCCTGTCAAAATCAGAGCACTGTGAGCGTGAGCGCTGCCTTAGCACCACCGACTGAGTAGCTGACCTACAGACCTACTAGGCCTGCCACCCATGTGAGAGGAAGAGTGTACACACACCGGTTTGTTTTTAGTCTCAGGGTGTGCCTGATAATTAAACATGTGTGGGCTCGACTGAGAGGAACAGACTGAATCTAAAAACAGCTGGGGGATTCGAGAATATGGATTTAGCAAACATAAGAGCAGGCGCCTCAAGCTAAGAACTGAAAATACCCAGTGAAAGGGAGGCGGGCACACATATCACTGCAAATAGGAAGCAACTCTCATGACATTTAAGAGTATTCATTTTCTCCAGCACACAGGCTCCTTCTTGCCAAAACCCCTAAAGACAAAGGGATTTTTTTTCTTCTTTTTATATAAGGCGATTGGTGTGGATGAGTTGATGATTTTCCTCGGAGATGATTGACCTAAAAGCGTGTCAGGGGGTTTTGGGGGGAAGGGGGGAGTGGGGGTGGATTGGGTGGAGTCTAATTCTCCCTTTCTAAGCTGGAGACACGTCAAACAATACAAAAAGACATTCTGGCATTTTGGGCACAGAACCTCCCTGAATGATTTTACATTTCATAAGCGTTTAGCTACAGGGAGTGATGCTGGGCTGTGGAGAACACACACACACACACACACACACACACACACACACACACACACACACACACACACACACACACACACACACAAGGCAGAATGTGTAGTTTCCCTCTGCTCTCAGATGCCGTTATATTCAGACTTACCTCCAGACCTGTGCCAGCTGAAAGATATGAATGATGGCCTGTAAGAACCATATGAAGGCTCTGCAGCAGCCCCGGGCTCCTCCCCCGGTGCCCGGCCCTGGCAGCACCCCGGCCTCCTCGGCAGAGCGGCCAGCGCCCCGCTCGCCGCTGTCCTTGGTGCTGAAGTCGCTCTCCTCCGCTACCGACGCCCCCACCACGGCGGCCGCAGCCGTGCCGCTCTCGACGGTTTCCGAGAAATCGTAGGCGAACCATCGGAAGCTCAACACTTGCACCACCACGGACGGGATTATCACAAAGACCAGAGTCAGTGCAAAGCACCAGTAGGACCTCCTAAGGTAGTAGTCCGCGGCCAGCCACAGGTCTGAGGCCCCGTCCGAGAAGAACACCAAAAGGGCGCACAGCGTCCAGCAGCAGTCCGGGACGGAGTAGCGCTGCTCGGCAGGACGGTGCTGGGGAGGCCGCGGGTCCGACCTGGAGGGACACTCGGGTGGGATTTCGTTTCGTAGAGAGACGGGTGCACCATCAGATTTCGCGGCCATGTTTGTTGTAGGGAAGAGAGTGAGTAAGAGATGGGAAAATGATGGAAAGGGGGGGGGGGGGGGGGGGGGGGAGGGGGGGTCGCGTAGCCTGTCGGTCTGTATGCATGCGTGTAGGAGAGAGGGAGGGGAAAGGAGGCAGGGAGGAGGGCCAGGGTAGGTGAGGAAGACTGGGAGTCACCGCCGCCGCTCACTCAGCGGTGAAAATATACACAATATAAATATACAATATAAACGCTGCAGGTCCAATTCGATGCTTTTAGGGAGAATAATTCTCTGCTGGTAGATTTACTCCAGGGCTAAACATGGGTGACTCATCTTGCTTACGTTGCAGTTTTAGCCAGCGGTGGAAGAAGTAACTCGGATCATTTACTTCAGCAAACGTACAGTAAAGTACAATAAGTACACACTCTAAAAAAAACATACTCCCCCGGCAAAATGCATTGAGAAGCAACAAAAAGTAAAACACGTACTCGTTCTGCAGAGGATTGGTCTGTGTGACAGATGTATTACACCGATAGATATACTGCTGCATCAGTGTGGATGTGTGGGTGGCGTTTTGTTACTGGAGCTGGTTTGACTTGGAGGTCAGGGCCCCTAAAAAGATACAGTAAATCCTTGGTAATCTTTTTGGAGGAACAATAGCTCCAAACTACACAGTTGTTCTAACTACTGTTTTTTTTTTATATCTTTAACAATACAACGTACAATACTATCAAGGCGTGTGATGTATTTCCATGATATTTCGTGTAGTTACTAGTAAATAACTAGTAACTACAGCAATCTTATCTTAAAGAGGCCTTTGTGTCTCATCATTCTGAGGTGGATCAGCTGATGAGTCTCGTCTGCCTTCGCTTGCCTCAAGGACACAATCTGATCCGTTTTTCTATTCTGCTTTTTGCTGCCTCTACCTCTGAGGCTTCCTCTTTCTGCGCTCCTTCCTCTCTTCCAACAACCTCAGCTGAGCCGACTCCTCGGCTGAAACTCTGGTGACTTGTGTTGAGGCTGTCATTTCTGCCAACAGGAAACGCTACAGTAGCACTTTAAGCTCGCCGAGGCTCTCTTGGAGGTATCGATCCTCTCACTACTGAGCCGACTTGGAGAAAAACACATTAATAACTCCGACAAAGTAACGAGCAAATCAACACGTTGAAATATCCAGCAATACACTTCCTCATTATCAAACAATGATTAAAAAATACATCTAACACCTTGGAAAAAAACAAGACAAAGATAATGAAAATGTACTAAAATTTAATCATTCATAAAAGCTGGAAAAGCATCTGTGACAGCAATATTAGAGTTGGTTTAGTACAATATATTTTCAGCCTCAAGACACAAATCAGAACACACCATTTCCCCCCCATCAGTCTATAAAATACTAATTTCCTTAGCTTTATTATGCAAAAATGGAAGTAGAATATATTATGGGAAATATGGAAGGCTTGCAGCTCTCAATAAAAAAAACAAAGTCACTTAGGAAAGATGTTATCTCATCAATACACATCCTTGAAAGTAGGAGCGAGTAACTTATGGACAATGATGCATCTCGGTTGACACTGTTAGTGCAGCAATGTATGAAAAAAAGGGTCAACATTTCACAAGGTTTTCCTTTTGCAAACGTATTGTCACAATATGCCAAAGATTGATGTTACTTTTAATAAAACATTTTAGTTCCCATATATGGATTTAAACCCACGGTCTCTTCTTTTACACTAATATTTCAAAAAGAAAGACACATTGGAGAAGAATAAACAAATAAAACAAGAACAGAGTTGTCGTCAGGCTGACGATACAAAGAGAGAGAGAGAGAGAGAGAGAGAGAGAGAGAGAGAGAGAGAGAGAGAGAGAGAGAGAGAGAGAGAGAGAGAGAGAGAGAGAGAGGTGGATTTCTTCGCTGCCTGAAAGCAGAGAAGAGCATCTTGAGATTATGTGCCGTCTCCTGGTGAAGTATCTCGGTCTGCCTTTTTCAAAATGCTCTGGAGAGGACTTGGAATGCTGGCATGATCCACTGGGAAACAGTTAATCATTACAAGTTTCTGCAAGCAAGAACAAAACATATATATATATATATATATATATAATGTCAGAGGATATTCAACATGGTGAAGGACATGCAGAGAAACAGGAGCCGCAGTTTGGAGCCGATGCCTCAAACTCAAACGACCCGTGAACAGTGAACCTCTCATTTAACAAAGACTGCCGTCATGATTTTAGATTTCTTTGAACTTTGGTTACGTAATCAGTTTTATGACTGTCACTATGATGAATATTCCATATTTCAACCAGGCTTCAAGACTCAAGAGTTTGATTTTCATATTGAAGTGAAAAGACTGTAAAGCAACGATTAACGGTCACAAACACATGAAGTCCATCACACTAGTTCAGCGCGTCATTAGTAGAAAACGGGTCCGGAACGTGAAGTATGGCAGGAATATTTAATTACAGTTACAACGTTCCAACAGCAGGTGGAGCCACAGCATTCATGAAAGACTCGGAACTTGATACAATTTGGATAAAACATTTTTTAAAAATCATCTTTGATCAAATTAAAAGATGAAACCCTGAAATGGATTTTCACACAACAAGCTTTCACTGGACAGTAGTTCCAGGTTTTCTTCTATCTGTTCATATGAAGACAGAAAGGGACTAGAGAGCATATATTTATTCATGTTCCCCCTGAAAAGATTTACCTTATGAGTTATTATTGTTAAATAGTCATCAGTGATGCTATAATCCCCATTCATCAAGTGTATCTGGTTATTGCAACACAATACTCGCGTGCCGTCAAAATGAATTAAATGATTAAAAAAAAAAAAGACTGCAATAAACATCTAAACGTTCATGACAACCCTCAGCTCAGTGTGCGGCGGGAGGCCCGCTGGAGTCTGAAATAAATTTAGATTCAACTCCCACTCACCTGGCCTGGAGCTGCCGTGGGAGGGCATTTTAGAGCAGTGTGCAACTCGACTTCTTTTTTGTCTTCTTTTCCATCGGCGTTTTTCTGTTGATCTGTCTCACCAGATCATAGAAAATCTGAAACAAGAGAAAGTTCATTGGGCTCAAGGCTTCCGCGATCACAGAGCTAATATCGTCACGTTAACTTGTGGTCACGTTGTAGGCGCCGCGTTAGCCTTCTCCGTCACTAATGTTGCAGCTTTTAAAACGGTGGATAAAATGTTTTTTTGGACCGATCGAAAACCTGTACCGAACCGTCCGCGACACACAAACAGTGTCGTGAAGCGAACCGTGACTTCTGTGTACCGTTACCCCTCTGATAGCGGCCGTACTCACCTCATTAACATTGATCTTTGATTTAGCTGAAGACTCTAAAAAGGCACAGTTGTTCCACTGACGGGCCAGGTTCTGACCCTGCTCCTTTCCGACCACACGCTCGTCCTCCAGGTCACATTTGTTTCCCACCAGGATCATTGGAACCTGATGGATCAACAGAAACATTAAAGAGGTTTGAGCTCAAAAGGCAATAAACATGCATGATTCACCTGGTTTATGATCTTGTATACAGTAGAAGCACGAGGGAAATATTAAGTGAACCACAAGACCAATCAAGAAACCTGCTATGAATAAATAAAGCACCGACTCAGCGTGCTGCACGTCCTCTCTCTGAATCGAGAGATGAAGAGACCGAGACTGGAAGTGGCTCATAGCGTCTAACAGCTCTGACATTTACACCCCGTCACAAAGTTCCTGCCCCCCCCCCCCACAGAGCCGACTCTAATGAGGGAGCGATGAGCCCGAGAGGAGACACGGGCAGATTATACAGAGAAACGCAGATAAAAGGTTATCACCGAGGAGAACCTCCGCACACACGGAGGAGGAGGAGGAGCCTAACGGAGGGTGATGTCACCTGCACCACGACAAGATGCACACTAACGCTACCAGATGAACACCATGCATCTCCAAAATTTGTTGAATTTTATTTACATTAAGTGAAAGATTAAGCTCTCTTTATTTCTCTTCTGCATCATCTTGTTTACATTCTATAGTTATGTCCTCAGTTCCATATTTCATGCTTTCATCATATGTATTTTTAATGCGACTGGGAGGATTTTTACACGATATTAATATTTCACTCTCAAATATCAATTAGCATTAATATATGGCAACTCCCCTATATGTATACATGCATGTTTCACATGTACTTATTGTTCTCTATTCTCTTTTACTGACTCACAGTATCTGAACATTGCTGATCAGTGGTGGTTGAAATGTTTGTTCCCCGTTTGTTTGGTTGTGAGAAAATTAACAGCAGTTCTGTTTTTCTTCATCAACTTTATTGGCTGCGGAAATACGCCCACATTTTAATTTACCATTTTAAAAACCAGTTGGATTATCTAAATAAACTGTCACAAAACGGAGGATGACTATACGTTTTAAAGAACACTCACGTCCTCGGTGTCCTTTACTCGCAGGATCTGCTCCCGGAGGTCCTGCAGGTCGTTAAACGTCGACTGCGCTGTGATGGAGTACACCAGAGCGAACCCTTGTCCATTCTTCATGTACAGGTCCCTCATAGCCGTGAACTGCTCCTACAGACCAGAGACAGAGAGGCGGAGCCATCAGCGGCGTGTTTACATTGATCTTCTTCACCCGACGCCCGTGTCTGACTCCACTTACTGTTCCGGCCGTGTCGAGGATTTCAAGCATACATTGCTGCCCGTCGACCTCCACTTGCTGTTGGGAGAAAGAAAAAAAACAAAAACAAACATGAACATTTTTCTTATGAGGAACATGGAGGCTCTTCAACAGCGTTGCATTGAGGTCCGTGTGTTCCTGAGCTTACCTTTCTGTAGGAGTCTTCTATTGTGGGGTCGTACTTCTCCACAAAAATGCCTTGCACAAATTGGACCGTCTGAAACGGAAAGGAAAAACACCCAGACGGTATAACATTATTAATCAAACGCTGGCACTGGAAAATTAAATCATCATTCATCTCTGACAAGAAGCCACTTTAATTTCTTAACACGGATAATTTACATTCTTGAGGCGGCACAACCCTCGACTCAGGCTACATCGTGCCTCCTAGTCGCTTTTATTTATTGTGGCCTGTTGAAATATTGCATCCCAGAATATATTACCCGCAGAATAAAGCCCTGTAGCACAATGCAGTAGAAGAAACCTACAGCTTCATAGAATAAACTCCGTTCTTCTCATTTTAAAAAGCACTACTTTATTGGAATTTGCATCACAACGATGTCAACGACACCATTTTACTACAAAAACGCAACAAACATAAATGACCCAGTTTGTCACTCACCAGTGCTGATTTTCCCACGCCACCTGATCCCAGCACCACAAGCTTGTACTCACGCATGGTAGAAAACTTGTCTGGTCAGCACAAGAGTCTGCGGAGCGACAGAGAGAACGATGAGGCGAGACAAAATATACTGTATAATTATACATCACACTTTCATGAACTTAAACAGTCTTTGTTCAGCGCGTTTTCCTCGTTCACCTTACTGTAAATTGATTTTGAAACTATGTTTAAGTACGTTGAGAGTCAAATTCCATGTAAACATTCGTGGCCAATAAAGATGATTCTGATTGCGATCAAAGACTTTTTTCCCCCTGCAAGATACCAAACTCATAGAGTTCAGAATTGCTCACAGTGTACAGTAACTGAAGTAGTGAAGCCGATCGACTGCGCTGACGTAAGAGTGAACACCCCGTCAGCACAGTGCCGACAACAATCAAAAATCACCACTGACATCAGCGGATTAAAACGCCGTTCCTCTGCCAAAGAATGAGCTCTCTTATCCCACCCACTACCAAGGGACTTCAGCTGTTGTGACGACGGGCGTCGCCTCAAAAAGAAAATCAAGAGGAGCTTAAGGGAAATCAAAGACAGAGATTCAGACGGGTGTCGAAAAAGATGTAATGTGGAGAAATGGACTCTGACATTTTTAGGATCTATTGAACTTTTCAGAGTCGGAACATGAGAGCTCCAGTGCCGCAAATAACTGAATCTCATTATCATAAGGAGGAGAAAGGCCACAGACAATGACCCATCATCATCATCATCATCATCAGCCTGGAACAGTTTAGACAAGTCAGAGGAACTCTCACAGGCATGAAAATGATTAAGATGAATATGTTTTCTTAAAACAATCTGTTATCGTCCAGGGATCAAAATCTTTGACAACTTTGCTGCTGATAATAACATAATAATAATAATAATAATAATAATAGCATCATGAACCCCTTGAGTAATACAGGAGGCTCGTCTTCTGTTGTGAAATTTTCCAACAGTGTTTTTTAATTTTTGTGTTTTGTTTTCTTGTGCGACTGAACGCTGAGAAAGTCACAAACCCAACACTGATAATCAAGCAGTTCATTCCTGCAAACATTTCTGATTATTCTAGAGAAAGCATGAGTAGGTCGGGCCAATGTGTATTTTGATAGATTTGACTGAACGGGGAGAATTTTACTTTTTTTTTTAATCAAAAGAATTGTGATTTTAAAAGGTGAAGAATATCAGAGAAGTGGCAACAAAAAAAACACATCTGCGGTAGCAAAACATCCAGAAACAAAACAAACGTGTACAGAGGCAAATGTGGTGAAAAGTTTTTAAATATTGCTTTTTGTGTTTGAAATTATATTCTGAAAACGCAAATGCAATCTTCATTTGATGTAGAAAATGTCAAAGAGGAGGTGATGCACACTAAAATCTCATTTTACGAACCTCTTTGAATCTACTAATCACACAAGGTCTGTTGGACATTTGCCAAACGTTGAGAGAAACAATACAAAAAAACCACTCTGTTACACTCGACCGACATTTGCAATTCTAACGAGGACGTATGAAACCCACAGTGTGAGACCGGCACACGAGGCCCTCCACAAAGAGGCATTGTGATGACCCTCCTCTACTCGAGGACACCACACAAACAGAACATGGAGATCAGAGGGTGCATGCATGACCACTGCACTGAAATCATTACCAAGGCAAAGGAGGGTGCACCTAGGGTGACACCAGCGTGTGCCTGATGCATTCGTCGGCCGATTCTTTTTTCTTCCCGTGAACCATTCTATTTAAAATTTTAATTTGTGTGGGTGTCACAAAACTGGCTTCTAAGCCCCGACATCAGATAAGAAAGCTAAGCCGCCCACCGATTAGATACGAGGCCGGATGCAAACATTTCAAGAATCGAACACTTGAGCTGACAACCTTCACCAAACCTACTCAGAAACACTTCCTGTTTTTTGTCGTTGACAGCGTCTCATTAGTACTAACGGCTAATGATCACTACATCCCACATTCCTGATCAGGAAGTGAAATGTAAACATCCATCCCAGTTCACAAAAAAAAAAGTATTTTGCGCACAATTCTGTGCAGTAAAACAAAAAGCAGATTCATGCTGAGAAAACAGCTTAACCTACTGTGTACACGGCTGCTGCAGATGTCAACTCCCTCTACATCTGGGGAGGGGGGGGCACCGGCAGATCCTCAGGTACGCCGATGTCAGCGGGCAGATGTTGAGGGTCGGTTGGGAGCCAGAAAACGAGACTACGCCAAACTGTTCAGACAGGAACCTGGCCCTGAATTAAACCAAATAGTGCAGTGTTTACAGTCAGCCTAGATGAAAACGGGACACATTTAAAACAAAACTGAAGTGTTTGCTTTGTGTTTATAAAGTCAGACAAATGAAAAAATGAAGGACAACATTTGACACCATTGGAAAAACCGGCTGTAGAATAGAACTATTAAAGTCATCTGCTGTGCAGTGTTAGCTTATTCATCCAGTGTTATGATGATGATGCTGCTTTTCTGGGATGACTTTATGTTGCTGATTTAAGTGCTGTGTGGGTCTACTTTATAATCAGGAGGTGAGTTGTCACACGTTACATAACAAACAAAAAGTATTCCATGAGAGACCTGTTGCTGATCAACATACAGACAGTAAAGAAAATACACGTGTCTAGAACATTCATTACAAGGCTGGTGGACTTTTTAAAATGATGTCTAACTGGGCTACTCTTCAGTTAGTGTGTCAGAGACAAGAGGGGGTAAATTGATTTTAACTTAACGTTAACAGAAGAGCACAAACACGCTTCTGATTTAATACAACTTTTATTAAAGTATATCGTGTAAAATGACGCTTTTTTTTTAGTTAAACGAGTAACGTTAGTGCTATAGTGGCAATTAAAACAAATGTGAACTTATATGAACAACTTGAAGCGAAACGTCGGCTGGCTTCGAGAGGAAGGGTGTGGCTATGAAGCAACAGAGTGAGACCGTAACACCGTCTAACACGAGCAGTCAAACTCGGCTTTATGCTATATATTGACGGATCAACATAGCTTAAATAAGAAAGTAACGGTGAGGGTGATTAGTCGTCGCCGAGACCAAAAAAAAGTAGCTTGATTACGACTTCCAAATGTTAGCATTCAGCTAGCAACATTTGGTCAAAGCAAGCTAACATGGGTGTTAGCCTGGAGAGGGTACGGCAAGCTGTGCGGAACAAACACTGCGTTAACCAACACTGTGTTAACTAACACTGGCGTGGTAGAGAAAACAAGCTGAGCTCGCGGTTTAACGTTGTTCGCGTCGGACAAATATTAAACTCCATTTTAAGTCGCCTAACGGTCAACTTAGATGTTTAGCTAACACCGTAGGCTAAATAAGTTAGCTAGCCAGTTAGCATTAAACTGAACTCTCAAATCTCGTGTTTTCATTCACGCTAATCTTGCTAATGTTCGATTTAGCAAACGCTAGTTGAGTTAACACGCGAATACACTGCTACATATCTGAAAGCGAGTGAGATACAATCGGACATAAAACTACTTGAACCACAAACCATGTTTGTACCGACAACTCGTTAGTTAGCTCTTCATTAGCTGGTGTTAGCTACTCAATACAGTCATCTAGCTCGGAAGCTAAAGCTATTTCATATGTAGCTACAGTGGAGACAGCGGGCAGGCTAGTTTCTCACCAGAGACAATAACATTTTAGAGACTAATCGATAAACTTAATAAGACACAAAACTTGATAATTAGCAATAAAAATGGCTAATTTTCCGCACGGGTAAAGCTTCACAAGACACTTACCGAGCTGCGCTGTGTGTGCGCTCTCTCACTATGTGAATGTGCGGAAGGGTCGGAGCGGAAGCTAATGATTGGCTGAGGATCAGCCAATCACGGCTGTCCAGGTTAAGGCACAATTTAAACCTCTTCAGTTAAGTTTATTTTAAAACAAATTTCATACAAAAGGCGTAGAGTAAAAAGCAAAGACCAAAGGTTATAACACAAAAATATATATGATATGAACATATACGATAAGAAAGGATTACATATATAAAACAGAAGATATATATATATCATAGATGATCATATTATTTTCAAATACAAAAGGGAATAATGCTTGTCCATGCATTTATCTTCAGTAGACTCGACTACTGTAACGGTGTGTTTACAGGTCTCTGTAAAAAGTCAATCGAGTCCTCACCAAGACAAAGAATTGACTTTAAAATCCTGCTGTTGGGTTATAAAGCCCTGAATGGTTTCTCAGAATAAAGTCTCTGAATACTTTCTCCACCACTAAACCTATTCACATCCATCCAACACAACCAGTAACATTATTTACATCCTGTGAAAGAGAGAGAACCACACACACGTGAAAAAAGGAGTGGACCAGGAAAGTGATTCATTGTGTTTACTGGTGTGCTGGTGTTTCATTTAGGAAGGACAAAGCATTTCATAAACAAACAGATGAATATTACTATTGAATCTCAAAGAAGATACTCAGCAGGAAGAGAAAGAGCTATTTATGCTTTTATGAACCCTATGAGACTTAAAAAGCCATCCATTTGGTGGAAATGAAGTGCATGCACTTGCCATATAAACTGTATCCCTCTGAACTTGTAATCTCATAAGTACATATTTACCTTTTAGTTCACATGGTGTGCTGTGATAACTCGGCGGCGGCTTACAGCTGTGGTCACTGAGACGTTGAAGGCAGCAGAGCTGAGTCGACACACATCTGTCTCGCCGATGTTTCGGTAACTACAGCAGCTGATAAGGAACAGAATGCAGAGGGAGACTTGAGTCCCTTTAGAGGAATCTGAGTGAAACGTCTTAACAACTATTGGACGGATTGTTTGAGTTTCACTTGATGCTTGTTATTGCTTTTGTCCCTGAGGCATATTTAATTTATGTAGGTGTGTCACATTATTGGTTGCATCTAAATGTTTTCGTCACTTGATCATCCACTTAATATTTCCATATGCCTTTGTGTGTCTGCTTTGTTTCTGTGTCTGTTGGCATGACACAGGCCCACACGAAAGAGCAAGACAGCCAGCTGGTCACAGCCCAGTGACTGCATGGATTAGATGCGTTACTCTCACTGCATATCTTCCTCATTACACTGGCTAAATATGGAGCGTGTGACGGGCTGTTCATCCCCAGATGACTTATGACTGCAAACATCATTTGATGTACTGCGTGCCGGGGGGCGGCGCTGCCACGTTACTCCAACAAAAGGTCACTGCCCTTGTTGAAAACAAACAAATTAAACAGCTATTACCACAGCCATCGTCGTAAACTGCAGATATGGACGTTATGAATGGCAGCCTTAAGTTATTAAAATAGAAATGTATACGGCATCTGTTTCCGTGGTGTGCTCTGTGCTCATACAGACGCTATGAACACCGACATGCTGTCCTTCGATCCCATCGTAGAAACTACATTACCTTAGAAAGAGACGCTCACATACTGTATTTGTATTTTAGTGCAACACTAAAACAACATCAACAGAAGTCATATTTCATATAAGGAGAATCCGCAAGGCCTTAGCTTCAACCTTAAAGCTGCAGTCACTTCCTGCTCAGAGTCGACCCATTAAACATAAACCAGTGACAGAACATTTAGTGTGAAAGCAGCCCCCCCACCCACCCACACACACACACCCACACACACACACACACACACACACACACTCGGTTGCTGCTGGATGAGGAAAGGAAATGTGTGGACTGTATTATGAACGTTGCTTTGTCCATTTGTAACACAGGGTTTATTAATCACAGATGAATTTCCATTACAATGAAAACACGCTTTATATAAACTGTTGTTTATTTGGTGGCTGTTTTGATGAAAGGGGGGGAAAAACCCTTCATCTGTTGTCAGGATGTATTTGACTCACTTAACTCTCACTGACACGTCACTTTCTTTGCTCAGTGCGTTTCTCAGCTCCGGCTGTGAGTTGCTCAATGTTTGCCTTTGCGTTATGAGATCCGAACACTCTTCTGTAACACAAACACCTGATACACATCTGACCCGTGACACATCAGAATACTAATAATTTCAAAATCACTTTTGACTACATTGCCAATCATAATTTCACGCTGCGGCTCTTCAGCACTCAGCGGCCGTCACATCTGCTCGATAACCGGCAGCCTGAAGGATGCAGTTCATGGATGTATTTCTTTATCACCAGAGATACTTTATGGTCACAGATTTATGGCTCTGCTCCTGGCTGTACCTGCTGTCAGTAACTTGCTCTTCGTCCTCACGTACAATTTTAAAGAGCAGGACAATGGCTGAGGTCTTTAAAAACGGGGTCATAACAGCTTCTTAAATATTGATTCGTTTTTATTCTATTTTGAAGTCAAGAGTGGAAAAATTAAGAAGTCAGCAAGACACCGTTTGAAGTCATTCCTTCTTATTAAGCAGCTCACTGACGTTGAAGCCTCAAACTTGTTAAATTACATTTAACTCTGGATACGGTCAGTGCTGATCTGTTGACACCCACAGGAAGAAATCAAAGTCTTTGCATGTAAGTAATCCCTCCCCTTTAATACATTTTTATTGGTCTGTTTCAACACTTACCAACAGGTGAATGTACACTAGACACAAAGAACAATAAACGAGATAAACTCTGAAAGGTGTTCCATTTTTAAATCATGTTTACGAGGACATCTAGTGGTTTCTTTCTTCCATGTGTTCAAGTGAAATGACGGGACTTCTCCATAGAACAAAAGGGCTTTATTCCACAATATAAACCTGTAACATCTTCAGCTACCCCAAAAATCCTCCTCACGGCGTCCTACATTACACGCTGTGGTGGTGACCACAGATGTAATCCCTCCATCCGCGTCGCTCTCTGTACATCACACCATCGCTAAAGCACCAACACAACTCAGCGGAGATCAAGCCATTTAAGTCGATTCGGACAAAAATTATTGCTCAGATAAATAAACCTATTCTACAAAAAAAAAAAAAAAAAAGAAAAAAAAAAAGGGAATAATTATATTAAGATGCATGTACTAAACACTGGATTTCAAAAAAACGTATAATCATTTTTTGGGGGAATAGTGGATGAAAACCGTGACTCCTGTCCCCTTAGCTCTGGTTTAACATGCAAGGAGGTTCCAGAGACCATATTGACCCTTGATTTACCCGCCGTACTGTTCTAAAGACTCTGCGCTGATGATGTGGAATCACATGCAGCACACTTCACATCCTGTATATATTTTTTTTTCTTTTTTTCATTGAGACAACCACAAACAATTCATAAGAAGAAAGAAATATATATATATATATATATATATATATATATATATATGTAAAAATACAAAAAAAACAAACTAAACAGTATAGTTCTGGACAACAAGTCAAAGAGGAAATAGCACCGTTGTTACAAAAGGGTTGGACAGACGTGATGGAGGCAGAGGTGGGGTGTGTAGGGGGGGGGGGGTTAGGATCAGTGACACATCCAGACTGGTGGCTCGAATAAACGGACTGATGACAAATAGACCTCTTTACTTTCTCTTCATTTTCTCATGTGTCCATCATTCAGTGTACACCTGACACAGATGTAGTCCTCCTTCTCTGCCATCTCTGCCGTAACGCCGACGCAGACCTGGTGGAACCACTGGTTACAGCTGCCGTCACACTGGACCCAGTCCACCTGCAGGCAAACACACACACACACACACACACACACACACACACACACACACACACACACACACACAAAGCTGGGTTTAACCACGATGGAACGTGATGCAACATTACATTACATTACAGTCATTTAGCAGACCCTTTTATCCAAAGTGACTTTGAATTGAGTATCTATCTACACACCGTAGGCGCAGCTACGGGAGCAATTTTGGGGTTCAGTGTCTTGCTCAAGGACACATTGACATGAGACTAGCTGGAGCCGGGGATCGAACCTCCGACCCTCTGATTGAAAGGACGGCCCTGCTCTCCACTTATCCACGGTCACACCTGCATTAATCTGCAAAATGCTGCATTATGTTCACCAGCTAGTCGTTAGCTGTGTCCGTCTGTCAGCTGTTTTGGTGCGGAGCAGGAAGTGTACAGCTGCGGGTGAAAATGATGCGACGAGAGCGGTGAGAGTGAACCAAAACAGAACGGAGCCAGAAAACCAAAACTATAAACGGCAACGCACTGAAACGCTGCATGGAGCCGAGGGGAAAAGCAGTCGGGTGAGTTCAGTCTTGAGTCATGTGACCATAAATAACAACTATTGACTATAACCGCTCTATATAACGAAATAAGTGTGCTCCAGTTCCTTATTTGGATTAAGTTCAGTTTCTCAGTTTCTCTTTGATCTTAAGGGGTTCACATGTTTTCACTATTTAACATCACTAACACTGAGAATATTGTTATCATTAGTTTTCTTCATACTGGCCGTTAAAAGGATACGTACTATCATGCTTTTGAGTGGAAGCGATGAGGGACAAAATCCACAGATATCCTTCAACGTTAATACCTTTTTAGTACAAAATGACCTCTTTTTGATTCCTCTCCTGCAGCTCAAAAAGCAAACACAAGGGGAGTTTTATACTGAGCATGGTTTCAGTTCAGCCTGGTCTCTTAAAAATTACGTTATGAAACGGAGTTGTCAATACATTTTGAGGGAAACACATTTTCTCCTGGATTCTGTTTGTTTTACTAAACCTGACCAAGTCATTTTGTTGCGTTTTAGTCTTGTTTTGTTTCAATTTACAACATTAACCGCGTTGTTCACACCTCCACCTCCACTGTTTTTCTTCACCTGCATCTTTTATGTTTATGACCTACATGTAATAAAGACGCTTCACATTCACAGAGTCCAATTGCAAAAGTCTTTCTCTGCAGCTAAACTCAATTTTGTGACACGATACTTCTTACATACATTCCATATTTGCATAATGGTAAACTGACCTCTGCAGAGAAAAAGACTCTATAGTGACCCGACAGTTATTCTCACCTCGTCTCCCTCTGGCAGCTGACACCTCTCTGCCGGACACACGGCCATTTCCTCATCGGAGTCGTCGGACTGGGAGAAATCAGAGCGTGGAGAGGACGAGGTCGAGGCCGGCCTCTTTTTATTCATCTTCTGTCTTTTATGAGAGTGCTTTTTGTCCTTCGCTCTGTGCTCTGCGTTTAACCCTTCCCTCTCCAGATGCCGCTTCGCTTTCTTTTCTGAGCCAGTCATAGTTTCCCTCACGCCATCCTGAAAATAAAAAAGGAAAACTGATATCGAGGCGTTTTTTTTTTTAAAGGAGCGATAGAATCACTTAATTTGGCGGTGAGAGTTTGTACCTGGTTCGGTGGCAGATTTTTTCCCTGAGAGTTAAACTGCATGTGTTCGTCGCAGTCCGGGGCTTCGTCCTGCGGCGGTGACATGCATCTGTTTGTGTGCTGGCTGCTGGCTCTGTCCAATAAAACGTGGAAGAGGCTCTGAACCTCTGGCAGACACACCTGCAGCAGGAGCCCCTCCACCATCAGCTCCTCTAGATCATGACTCAGGCCTGTCACACAGAAAAACACCCAGAACATAAACAATAATAATCTATAACGACCCTCGACGCCGCAGCGTATAATAGGATGGCACTGACCCTGCAGCGGGATGCATCTCTGCTCGGTGTAGAAGACGGTCTGAGTATGGCTTGTCCTATTCCACTCTGGAGTCAAACACGGAGCCTGTATGAAAAACATCAAACCCCAAGCTTAACATTTGCACATAATCCTTCTTTTCAGATGAAGAGTGAGATGAAGAGTGACCTGAGTGTCGTTGTGAGCTTCATGGCTGCCCGACGCCCAGCGGGTTAAGGTGGGAGGAGTTCCAGGTCTCTCTTCCAGCTCTGGTAGGTTAAAATACTGCGAGATCTCCTGTGCTCGGTGCTGCCAGTTCACCGTCCTCTCGACCAGATAGTGCAGCGCGTCGCCCTCCGGCAGGCGCACCCCGATGCGCCGCAGAGATGCCAGCAGAGAGACGGCTTTGTTCAAGGGCGGCTTTTCTGATCGCTGGCACTGCGGACAAAGCCACGGCTGCGTTTCGCAGGAGTCCGACGGGTCTCTGACGCACACGCTGTGGAAAGCATTTCTGCAGAGTTCACACTGTAACATCGCACCCATGGGCGCCTTCTGACAGACGCACACCTTCAGGTCCATGCAGTCGGCTGTAGGAAGGAGCTTTGACTCATTTGCTGCCCTGAGATTAGAGAAAACCTCCATCTCTCTCATCCGCAGCTCCTCCAGAGTTGCCATCTGGTGAATAAAATACAGACCGAGTCAGTCAATCTCCCGATAGTGAAGGCTCATTGATCTACTACCACAGTCTCTCGTACACTCATCTTAGAATCACTACACTTACTGCAGAGGTAGAATCTCTGGTCGCTGAAAGAGCTTTTTCTACGTCACTGAGAGTGTTTAGCCTTGGCGTTTTCTTTTTGTTACTTTTCGGCGATTCTTTCCCTTTCTTGGCCTTCCTCTTTGGAGAACCGACATTTCCAACTTCACATCTTGGACACAGGACCTGTAATTAAGAAAATAGTGTTCTAGTTTTATTGCAACAACAGGCCAGGAGTGTGTGCAACAACAACAGAGAAGGGAGGAAGACGGTTACTACTGGATCACAGATTAAAAGCTGATTTATAGAGGTGGGTCATGCTTGTGGTTTTGAAAGAGAGGAGTGAGGAATAATGTCTGAGGTGTCCGGGAGAAAGTTCCGTGGGGGGGGGGGGGGGGGGGGGGCAGCAGCTGTGGAGAAGGCCCTGTACCCCAGGCCTGGGACTTGGACTGGGTGAGAGGGGTGAGGAGGTTGCTGTCGGTGGGTCTGAGGTTGCAGGCAGAGGCATGACGGTGCAGGAGGTTGGGATAGGCTAATGAGGGCTTTGCAGGCGATGAAATATATATGAACGCTTGTATTGGCAGTTGATTTTAAATTCATATTTAATGATACCTCTGCGATGATAAATACTTTCGTCTAATTCATGAGTCAGTTGCTTTCTTTTAAATATCTACATATTCGGTTTCTCTTGTTAGATAAAAAGGAAGACATGGATTTAGTCACGGCTCCTAGATATCATGAGCGCTGCTGATCGGCTGTATTGACATTTAAAATGAGCAATTTCACCTCCAGTAAGGTTAGGGTCGAGTCTCTCTGAAGGAAAGTTGTCGCTGCAGATTCTCGCCATTCTTGCACTTCCACCATTAAAGACTCCAGCTGGTCTAAAGGCTCGAGGTGGACTTGAATGGCTTGTCCTCGCAGCACCGCGTCAGACAGGCTGTCCATCATCGGTGTGCAACCAACGACCTGGAGAAAAAAAAAGAAAGCGATTTCAGGATTACAAATCAGACTCAAACCGACCCGCAGAGAGAATAGTGATCCGTTCAACCCCCACTAAAGTCCTGAAACGTTGAGTGCGTCCTAACCTGAAGCTCCTCGGCTTCTTGAAGCCACTCTCTGGCTTTCCTGACGGTGTCTTTTAGGAGGCGACAGTTCGGGAGGTAAGCGGGGATGCCAGACGTCTTCTCGGCTGCAGCGCTGAGAGTCTCAATGGAGTGTGGTGGTCTGAACACAAATGACATACTGTAGTTAAAAAAAACAACCCCTGCATCACCTCCAGATGAACTACTCTCTATGACAACAACTGTCTCGGCATTGTCTTCCGACATCGTCACAGGAAGCAACACTTTCAGAACTTCCTGTATGCACATTTTTACCAGACTTTTAAAACCGAGACTCTCTCGATGGAATATGAAATTCATAACATCTTGGGGCAACACTCTAGAAATCTCTATTAACCATATTTCCAATACTGTGAAACCCAAAATTCAAAGCTGCATGGTGAGGGAACATAACACCTGACTCTACCGGACTTGAAATTAGTTTTTCTGATAATGGGGAGATGCACATTGCTGACAGCCATGCCATTAAAGCCTCTAAAAAGCACTTGTGACAGTTAATACTGAACAGCAATGAGAACCAATGGAATGAGGGCAGAACTAAATGTGTGCTCACTTTTTGTTGGTCTCGTTGAATATTCTAGCGGCAGCATTTTGCACTAGCTGTAATTAAAATGAAGCAAAAAAACAGGAGCACCGACGTAATGTTACATAAATCACGTACAATAAGTGCAAATACCTGGACAGACAGTTACAGGTATTAACAGAGCAACCTATCATGTCTTCTCGGGGATCTTTTGGACGTTTTTTTTTTTTCCACCCTGTGGCTAAGACGCTAACATAGTCATGGATCCGCCGCTGCCGTCCTCACCTGGCTTTGAGGAGACTGCTCGCCTTGTCCTCCCAGTGCTCGGACACAGTGAGCAGCTCCTGCAGGCGCGCCATGGCTTTCTCCACCGACGGATGAGGCGCCAGGCCGACTCCCTGGTCGATGAGCCTCCTCATGGTCTCCAGAGTCAGGGTGGTGGGCTGAGCGCCGGCCTGCTGCGCCCCCTCCAGCCAGCGCGCCTGCTCCAGCCTCACTCTCAGGCAGGGCAGCTCAGGCAGCTCCACGTCGAAGTCGAAGCTGACGTCCAACAGGCTCTGGATCTCGGCGACGCTGGGAAGCTTGTCTGCCAGGACCTTCTCGCTGTGCTGTTGGAAGTCTTCGATGCGATTCAAGAGTTCCTAAAGAAAGACATTGATTCAAAACATACAGGAAGTCAAATCACAATTTTTAAAGGTTTGTTTGACATTCAAACAGGTTTTCTTGGTGTAAATGCAGCGTCTTAATGTCATTAATGGATGCATTTCTCCTACCTTCAACATGGGCGCTTGAGGGAGACTGCAGGAGAGGTTATACAGCTGCCTCACGAATGAACTCAGCTCCTCCACACTCAGCTGGCTGCAGGATTTTCCACTTCCAACCCGATACCTAGGACAGAGCGTGCACTCAGTTAAAGAAACGAACCCCATTAAGGCACCGACTCTGCTTCCCGACACGAGACAGCGTGAAGAGAAATGTGACGACGGCTCATCTTTAAATATGACTTGGTAGAATATTTTCGTATTAGCGCTACCTGGTCTGCCTCTTGCCGTTCAATAGCTGCTGCGCCACCGAGGAGCACTTTTCTGCATCTTGCGTGACCACGCGTAGCCGACGCAGCAGGTCGTTGTCAGGGAACACCATGGACTCTGACTGAGCAAGAAGGGAGCGAAACACTGGCAGGCCTGAGGAGAGAACACCTGGTTGATCACAGTCTCACACATGGGGGCGACGTTCGCGGATTAAAAACATAAATAACGATTCTTTTTCATCATTTTTAGCCACAGTGAATGCATTTTGTAACATTTGCTTAAACATACCAGCAGTGTCACAAAAGCTAAGATATGGCGCATGAAGTATTTGGCTTCAACATGCAAAAATCACGCTTTGTTTTCTCATTCGCTCTTGCTGCTCACCTTTCTTCTTTTCTAGTTTGGCCTCAAGAGTCTCCGTCACGAGGGAGGCCCAATCGTCGTACAGTTCAGCCCGCTGCTTCACTGCACCCATCATGGGGAACAGCTCGTCCAGTGTGTACCTGAGGCTGCAGGAGAAAACAGCACACTCCATTAATGAGGTGGACATAATAACAAGACACCTAAATCTACTTCAAGAGGCCCCAGGGTAGTCTGTGAGGAAATATATGTTTACCGGCGTTAAGTGTTAATTACATTTACACAACTAACAGGTGTGCTCTGATCTCTGCGTGCAAAGCCGGCTGACTCCGCTCCAGAGGGACTTACTTCAGTGTGTAGTTGGTGATGGGGCAGGAGCAGAGGTCCTTGATGTGGTGCAGACAGACCAGCACTCCTGGGCTGCAGGAGCAGGTGACAGCAGACAGGTAGCAGGTGGTCCTGCACCTGGCACACTGCCGCTCGTCGTCCTGGAGGTGATCGTATTTTGCCTGCTTGGTGAGCAGCATCCCCTGAAGGTGTGAGACGACGACAAGAAGGTGTTGAAAGCAGAAACAAAATCTAGTCAGTGTAACGGCGTGTTCATAGTTC
Source organism: Cebidichthys violaceus (assembly GCF_023349555.1). Classification (NCBI taxonomy): domain Eukaryota; kingdom Metazoa; phylum Chordata; class Actinopteri; order Perciformes; family Stichaeidae; genus Cebidichthys; species Cebidichthys violaceus. The sequence continues at coordinate 341,916 of NW_027176816.1, forward strand.
AATATCCTACCATTTTCTTCACTTTCTCTCTTATTTTCTGCTCTTCTCGGAGCATGATGACCATGTCCTTGTGGACAGCCGACGCCAGGACGACGTCGAGCGTGCTTGCTTTGGAGGCCATGTTGCACACCATCTCATCGTGGGAGAACACATTGTAGCGGCGCAGCATACGATAGTGGTCAACGCACTGCCTGCCGAGGGGCATCTAGTGATGTGGAGAGGAATGAAACGGGTTGAAGGGACGCTTCATACATGTTGTGTCAAATCCGATCAACACGATAAATAGAAGGCTTCAAATGGGCCTTGTGATCGGTATCGGCCGATGCTGCTTTTCAGCGATTGTGCTTGAGGATGTCTTTTGATTACTTTCACACACAGTAAGGTGTCTAGTGATACGTACCCAGTCCACAGTGCAGAAGTTGACCGCCTCAGCGAAGTTGAAGCCCTGATTGAAGCCGCTGTGGTAGGCTCGGGGAAACGTGATGACGAACTCACCAGCGCACTGGTTTGTTCTGTAAATCTGAAGGACAGCAGAGACAAAAAAAAAGAGAAGACGATTTATGTTCCCCGTTAGAAAGACCAGCTGCTCGTTCCTGAAAGCGCTAGCGGTGCATTACTGCGGGTAAAAGATAGAAGGTCAGTGCGTGTCGAGAAGCTACATAAAACGCGTACCGGCACTCCGTGGGCCATCAGCGTGTTGGGGTTCATGATGGTGACCAGCTGGTGCAATAGGTCGGGCTGAGACTCAAACAGCTCTGGGGCCAGTTTCCTCATCACCTCCTCCAGCTGTTCTGCAGCAAAACCAGGAGCTCCGTACCAGGTTTTGGGTTCCCCCCTGGTAGTGAACGAGGTAAAACAGAAGATTAAGCTTCGACGTCTAGACCGGATATTAACCATCACAAGCCACCATGAATAATCGATTTGCTCTCCTTGAGAAAAGCCCCGGAGTCGTAAGTACCAGTGCAGGTAGTTGATGGAGTAGCTCCAGTGATCCTCAATGTGCCAGCAGAAGGAGGAGAAGCACATGCCAACATAAAGCCAGGGCAGCGTCATCCCACAGATGTCAGCTGTCACATGAGTCAGTACGGAAGGGTTCATCATCGCCAGGTTGTTGAGGTTCCAGCCACACTTCAGGTATTTCTGAAACACACACAGACAACATACAGAGTTTAATAACACTGTTCACAGCCCTTAATATTACATTAGACTGATTCTATCCCATCTAGTCAGATACAACTGCTGGTTAAGTCTTTAAGACCTTTTCAATACTACACAGAATGCTAATTAATAGCCTAGAATTATTTATTATCATATCACTTTCCTAAATACTGAGTTCCCAGCAGTATAGAACAACAACTTCCTAATGATAGAATCGATTGTGACCTGGACCCAGAGAAGCATGAAATGGATGGATGATTAATTAACCAATTAAAAATAATCCATTCTTTTAAGTTCATTTAAGTTTTAGCTTAAGCTTTTGGGGGGCTTGTTTAACTGGTTCACCTCATCAGCCGGGGAAACTTTAAATTTCCCGTTCGGAATGGGGAACCCGCTCCCAAACTCCTTTGAGGCAATATCTGCTCCATATTCCACAGTAACATCCTCCTCGATGGCTCCCACCAAACGCCAGAACTCTTTCTCCACCAGCTCTGTGGGTACCATCTGCAATGAACACATGAAGCAACATTAAAAAAAGATATATATATATATACACACACACTCACAGTAAGAGAGACTGACAGATTCACTCTGAAACTGTCTGTACTTACATGAACGGGCATGTTGAAGTAATCGGATTTGAACGCATCGGCCATTTGTCCAAATGCACGCAGGGAATAGTCTCTGTATGCTTGTTCAAAGCCGAACGCCTCGTGAGGTTTGTTGCATTCCTGCGGGTACAAATAAAAAAAAAGACATTCAACACATACGTTAAATGTGTTTTGGGGGACATTCTTGTATTCTTTTTTTATGTTATAAATGTTTGTATAAACTCCCTCTTAGGAGTAGAGAGGCTGGTATCGATTGACTTGCACAGCTCATTGGTCAAGAGTCGAGTTGAATCACGTTAAGCAGACGTTGTCCTCACCTGAGCGAGGCACTTGGGGCACCTCCAGTCTCCTTTGGGGATGTCTGGCAGAGGAGGGATGAGGCAGAAGGTGTGGTAGCTGTCGTCACAGCCGTCACACAGCAACAGACGTTCTTCATCTCCACCGCTGCCACACACCAGACACACAACCAGGTCCACCTGGGAGACAACAAGGAGTTTGTAATGAATCCGTCTCAGAGCCACGACAACCTAGAAAAACAGCTCATAGGGTTTCTGTACACAAACAAATACAATTTTACAGCAAAAGAATAAGGGTGAGTGATTTAGGCTGGGATCACATGCAGGTTCATCTCACCCAAAAGAGGATACAAAAGACATTTCTACTTACTGGACTCGGAAGAACAGGAGGGATGATTTTCTTGTAGCGTGACTTCACGGTGACCGCTTCAATTATTGGTTCTTTACTTTCAACTGGTTCCTGTTTGACTGGAATCGGAATCTCTTTTTCTGCAAGACAACAGGAAACATGACTAAACACAATCAATAAAAGTAGAACTAAGCGGCTATAAGGACATTTTTAAGTGTTTATTAATGTACGATAGGAGGTGTGGAAATGTCTCGATTCTAAAAATGCAGATCGGAGCAATTCTGCACCGATGCAGTGACAGAAGAGAATCAAGAGTTTGATTCCAGCTCAGTGTGAATCTTTACTGCTGTCATTTACTGACACACTTTTTTTCTCTCCTATCCTTTGATCTCTGCGTTTCACCGAGGGCAGAGCTTTCACACACACACACACACACACACACACACACACACACACACACACACACACGCACACGCGCGCACACACACGCGCACACACACACACACACTCTCTCTTTCTTTCTTTGTGTGCGGAGAGACGGCACCCGGCAGAACACTAGCTTGTTGCTCTCCCTACCAATATTAGCTACTCTGCTGTCAATAATGGTGGGCTAAAAAAAACAAAACACGTATGCAAGCTCAGGCTGAAAATCAACCGTGGTGTTGTAACCATGTCGGGGGAAGCAGTGACTCAAACCAAAGTAAGAGCAGAAGAGCTATGAGAGATGCAAAGTCTGCTCGACAATAGGCTAACTCAGGCGGTGTAAACAGCCGGAGGCATTCAGAGCTGCTATGTGAAAGCCTAATTTCTGTAATGCACTGCAGAAGGATGTTTGTTTTGTTTATGCACTGAGGTGTCTCAAAAAAGATAGTGATATTGAAAAGATGCAGCTTTTTATATATTAGAGACTGTTTCTAAAAATAAAAGGGAGTTCAGGTTGATATGACTGCTTGTATGAAAAAGCAGCCGTGTGTAATAATATTTAAAATTGAGGATGCGATACATCGAGAGTTGTTGTGCATTCTAATGAAATTGTGAAGCCGGTGAAGATTCACACCTCTAATGCACAGACATATTAGAAGGAATCAAATGAACTCGTTTGATGCCATCTGGCAGCCTCTGGCTCAATATTTGGGGAAGATAACAGAGTGTGATGCTATTTACAGATGGTTGTTACCAACATAATGTTTAGGTTTAGTTCTGAGCGTCGAGGTTGGATTCGTTTTTCTTACATCCTTCCCTTCTTGTCTTGTACTGTTGCTTTAAGTTAAGTTATGTCTTTAAAAAGAATTATTAGAGTTATATTAGATATATTAACCAATCCTTCCTTTATCTGTATATTCACATCATTCACAATTGAGTCAGTATGCTCAAATGATTATAGTATTTGTCAACAATTATAACTTCTATGAAGACATATTTCATATTTTTACAACTATGTTTTAACCAGACTTCAGTTATGATCGATTGTTAAAAATTACATGACTGAAAGCTCCTCTCTGCCACACTTCAGTGTGCTGTAAACCATTTGTGAAATGTTTATATGCTGCTTATGAATTGTGAATAGGGATGTTTAACCGATGTGCGTTCATACTGTAAATGTCATGAGAGTAACTATGTGGTGGAGCCTGACCTGGTTCCTGCTTGGCGACAAAAGAACCCATCCTCCGCCTCAGGTTGGGCTTGTTGTCCCCGGGTTCACCTGGTTCCGTCTTCACACAGACGGCCTGCAGAGAGGGTGAGAAGTTAAACTGCAGGCCGCTTTGAAACTACTGAAATCATGATGTGGAAATATGTGGGGAATGGTGACGAGTGGAGTCAGTGCCGCTTGTTTCGGGACGGTTTCAGTCAGCTGTTTGTGGCGACACCCACCTCACACTTCATGCGCTTGGCTCTGCGAGCAGAGGGGCCGGTGTCGGGCTTCTGGGCGTCCGTCCTCTGAGCCTGGTCCTGCAGCGTGGCGTCCTTGGTGTCCCTGGTGTCCCTGGTGTCCCTGGTGTCCGTGCTGTCGGCGCTTCCTGTACTCTCCACTGGCTGGATTGGCTTCTGAACACACTGAAGGAAATAAAAGCATGTCAGTTAAAACCACACAGCTCACTGGCTATCAATCCAAACATGCCCGCGAATAACTGGAATTACCTGCAGGTTCAAAAGGCAGCAGCCAGTAAGACATGAATGGAATACTAAACACTGCTAAATATGGCTAACAAAACACAGATACATAGATTCCATTGTCTAAAAACAGGAAGTGTGAGTGTACCACAGCCTGCCCAATAAAAGATATCTCTTTATATGATTATGACTTCTGTTTACCAGCTGTAATGAAATACATATTAGGAAGTTTCAGCAGCTACCAAGCGTGGTTCAAAGACTGGGATGTACTCTGTCAAAGACAGGATTTGGTATTAACTTAAACTTTAAACTTCCAGAGGACAGAAAAGGGACATGTTTAGTTACACTTTGTCACCCTAAACAGGGAGCACAGACACTAAGGAGGAGCATAAGAGGACAAAAAACAGATTTGAGCTTAGGGAAGGGTGAATAGCAGATATTCAAGGAGCTGATAGAAGAGAGAATACAACAATATTTGAACTGATACATAATAAGCACCAAATTGCCGCTCGTTGCCTGTCACACAAACAAAAGAATTGCATTTTAAAATTTGTCCCAAGATGCATGTTAAGTGCAGATTAACACACAGAGGCGTTTGAGGTTATTCTTTTTGCTGTAAATCCAGTTCATGACTGTTTTAAGAAGGGTTAATACACATTACCATGCCTGGAAATATTACAACAATAAGCAGGACATAGAGCGGAGCGTCCGGCTGTAGATCAACATGCACGTTTCTGAATCGTGAGGCCGAGCGGCACTTAACCAGGACACAAACATACCTTTTCAAGTTCAGGATCAGCCTCCAAACGCATCTGTTTGGAAGCTGGCTCTGGTGCCTGAGGCAAGAGAGAGCTTCGGTAATTAAAAAAAAAAAAAAATGTAGAGTGACCTCTCGGAGAGGTCGCCCCAGAACCAATCCAATGACTTTCATGAGCTCTCTGGCAACATGTTATGGAATATTTTGGGTGCAAAAGCTTTTAAACGACACGACTAGACACCAGGTGGTAAATTCACGCTCAGCACATTAGTCAGACAACAGAGTTAACGTCTCCAAAGAAAAACACTGTAAGAAAACAACTCAAAATAACATAAAACACAGATAGAACATGCCTAACCTAATATGCATCTGTTAATATGTATCTTTATGGTCTTAGTGTAATCCATATTTGCTCAAATCTTTGATAGGAATGGTTTATTTTTATTCAAAACGAAACAATTTTTTAGCATAATAATTACGTTATTAAACTTTGACTGTAATGTTAAACAACTAGCAGTAATAAAAAGGCATGGATTATCCTTATTATGGTTTTGTTTACAGATGAGCGACACACAGATGCATGACAGCTTCTCTTTGTGAGGATCAGCAGGAACAAGATATGCTTTCATAACGACGCACGTGTCCAACTCACCAGCAGGTTTGCTCCGCTCTGAAACAGATTGTAGGGATAGAGAATCTTCTCATAATGCCCTCGCAGGTGTGAGCCGACAGCTTTGCCGGGGGCGAAACCCATTTGTAGTGCAATCTTGGTCCACTGCCTCTCCAGACAGACAATGTCGAACCCACCCTCATCCGCTACCAGCTGAAAGGACAGGGAGTCACGTGAGCGGTGAAAGTTGTTTGATTGCAATTTATATTTAGAAAAAAAGAATGCGCGGCGATGTCGATTATTAACCTTGTTTAGCTTGTATAAATCCAAAATCTTTCTCTCCACATGAGGAATCTTCAGGGCACATCCCTGCAAATCCCAGAATTTGGCAATCTGGTCCAAGAAATTGAGCTTGACTCTGGTCTGTGCCTGGATAAAACAGAAGAAATGATGATAATAGTCAGTCACAGATTAATTAAGCTCAAGGAAATCATCCGGGATATGAAAGTCAAGGCTTTCAAAACTAAGGCAATCATTTAAGGAAATAAAATAATCAGAAGACGCTGAATTTATATTCAAGAACAGGGTAGTGTTGTCTATTGTTTAAAATAAATAAATACACGTCTAGCGTATTTTTTAAGTTTGGGTTAAGCAACAATTACGAATTGTAATTTCCAGGCTAAATTTGATTATATCATTACGAGGCATTAATAACATTAGTGGTCTTTGTTATTATCAGTGGCCGAGTAATTAATTACACGAACAATGGAAACAGGTGCTATTAAAATGTAGAATTTCAGAGTGCTGACACACAAACACATGTGGTTAGACAACCACTGGTAAATAATGGGATTAATGAAACTCACCTCCAGTTCATTGAGCCTCTGGATCCGAGGAACAAAGTGAAGTTTGTCAACGTCACAAGCAAACGGAGGCTGCCAACCCTAAACAGAAATACATACATGAAGGTCTTAATGAAACATATGGATATTGATGTGGTTCTGATTATTATTCTTGTATCGATATGCTAGATAAGGATGTCTATTTGTTTTTGCTTTGCAGATGGTCCCCATTATGACAATTCTTTTTTTCAAAGCATGGAACCAAATTGAAGAATTTTCTATATTCTTTACTCATTGTGACTTAAATAAACTTAAACTAGGAAGATAAAAGAGGCGGTTTAATAATCTACTACACAAATACAGATTACTAAACTAATATTAGAATCAAGTTTGGCAGAAAAGCGAGGCCTCGCCGATACAGAAAGAACACATTGATCTCTTTCAGTTTATAAACACACAACACCGATCAATATGTGTGTGAACACAACCTTGTATACGCACAACAAAAATATACTATTTTAAAAAGCAGAGAACCCAAGTTCTTGTTTTAAGTCAGTGGCCAACATCCCCCACTGGCACACAAAATGGCCAGATGGAAGACTCACTCACCAGCCCAGCTTACCACAAAGCCAACATGGAGGACAACACCCTACAACACAGGCTCACTCATGAACAGTGGTTATCTTACAGGACACTGATGCCATAAACAACACCACTGCACCGTTGTATAATATGACTAATAGAACAACAACTTCTCAAAAAAAGTCACAACTTGTTCTTTAACAATGATAGTGGACTTTATATATTTAAATAACATCAGTGTACCTCTTGTCCCATCATGGGGCAATTCATATGAAAATAAAACCATCATAGGGGACATTTATTTAGCCTGAGCCATGACATAAACACACACTGCTACAGGAATTCATCAGAAACAAGCCAGTGGACTGAGAAGTGATGGATGGAAATGACCCATCGTGATGATCTTCAACAAATAATCCATAATTAACCTCCACTGTATGGATGTGAGGACATTAAAAGGTCTAAAGGGTAATAACAGGTGCTAACATCCATGTCTATTTTATCATCATCATCATCTTCCACGCAGAAGGAGGAGGAATGTCTTCCGCATAGTGTCAAAGCCGAGACCTACATTATGACAGGTTGGTTGTTGAGCTCTTAGCTAGCGTTAGCCTAGCTTTAGCTAAGTGGTTCAATGGACGGAGCACTTTGTTGACACACGGTGAACAGAGACTAAAAATGCACTTTTAACACACCGACACGTCGTTATTGATACCAACGAGCGTTAAATCGACCTGAAAACGGCGCTGTAGCAGCGTCAATAATCCCAAACGAGGGCTAAGCTAGCTGCGAGCAGCACAAAGAATGAACGTTAACGTTACATCCGCCATGTTGAACAGTCCCTTTAAATCCCAACCGCTCGGTCCATCTACTAACCGTCTTAACGGTTAACTAATGGAGCATCTGTGGAACGTTTGACCGTTTTGTTTTTTTAATCACACTCACCGGAGGCGGGCGGACTTTGCAGATGCCCGTTTTCTCGGCGATGGGACGGATCTTATTGATGAAGGCAAACGGATCTCTGAATTCTTCCCAGCTCGGCTCGAAGACCGGGCACTCCGGAGGAGGCTTGAACTCGTCCGGCCGAGGCTGGCTCATCGTTGTTGGACCGGACCCGGTGGTAGCGCGTACTGGACTGGTCACACACACAAAGTATCGCCGTGGTACGGTTCGCCTGGAGTGTTTTTTTTGTAATCCCGGTTGTTCACGGTCAGACTCGGTCGTCAACAGCACGAGAGGAGGCAGCTTACACACACACACACACACACACACACACACACACACACATACAGCATACACATACACACAGAAACATACACACACACAGACACTTCCATGCACAGTGAGGAGAATGTTCCAAGGCAGTGAGCACGTCCGCTGAAAAAACTAGACACCACACAGTTGTAATAGATGTGGGAGTGATTTATCAGTTTGATTAATGTTTGATGTTGAACCTACGTCTCTTTTGTCACTGTTGTGGTACAATAAATATGTTTTTCATACCCTATTTGATATTGTTCCATTTTTATTTCTAATCTTATCATAGCCTCAAACTTTAGTAGCCACACAATCTAGACTTGGATTCAGCCTAATTTGGCAGATGAGAGATCTGACTGATACATTAATTAAAGAAATAATTAGACCTTAGACCATATTAGAAAGTCTGAATTGGGATATTCCACCCTAAACCACATTAGTGGTGGAAGAAGTACTTAACGTTAGATATTTTACTGAAGTAAAAGTAGCAATACCACAGTGGGGGAAAAAAAATACTCTTGTTACATGTAAAAGTCCTGCATTCACAATATGACTCAAGTAAAAGTACAAACGTGTTCAAATCAATATACACTTTAAATACCAAAAGTAAAAGTACTCATTTTTCAGAATGGCTCATAATAATATGTTATGTAATTGGATTATAACTATGGATGCATTTATGTGCAAGCATCATTTTTAACGTTGCAGCTGGTAAATGTGGAGCTAATTATAACAAATGTATAAACTGCCGGGTGGCTGAATTCATAATTGTAGCCTATACACCATAATTAATGTGTTAATTGGGTTTTGAATTGATTATCTAAATTCCCAAAGTAGTTTACAGCTGTTAAATAGATGTTGGGCATCATATTTAATAAATGTATGTTTTAAATATAATTTTCATGTAAAATTTGAATCTGAAAAGTAATTCTTATAAATGTAGGAACGTATGAAGTAGGATATTTCTCTCAGACATGTAGTGGAGTATAACTATAAAGTAGCATAAAATAGAAATACTCAAAATTGGACTTAAGGCTAAGTACTTGAGTAAATGTACATAATTACTTGACATTACTGCTCAAAGCCTCAAAGATCATACAAATTGAAATGTGCTATGTCTAAAAAAGATGTCAGTTCTACATGCTGCAGCCTAAAATCTTCATCTAGTGAAGATTAGATTCTAGATTATTGGTATTTTATACATTACATATCATTATGAAAACATTACAAAGGATTCCTCACATCGTACTGTTAAGGAATAGAACATTATAACCTGTCACACAAGTCTCTTTCTTTGTAGAACGTCTACTGTTTACACTTTCCACGCGGATGAATATGTTCAGGTGACACCTTCACGGCTGCCGGGACTCGTTGTTTAAATAGGCAGTCCGTGCGGTTTGATTGGATGCTTCTCGTGGTTCTATAACATCTGCTGCTGCACGATCACAGGCGGTTTGTCAGCTGACTTCATGCAAAAGTACTTACGGTTCAGGGTCATAAAACCACTCCTGGGACAACCAAGAGTTCATCATCTTGGTTCACTTTTATATGTAATGTTATATACATTACATATAAAAGTCAACTAAGATGATGTATCAAATGACCTACTTAAGTAAAAGTAGCAATATCACATAATAGAACTACTCCACTGCAAGTTAAATTCCTTCTTTCCAAATGTTGACTTAAGTAAAACAATGTTGAGCAACTTAAAGTATCAAAGTGAAAGTACTCACTATGCAGAATGGCCTCTGCCAGTGTTATGTTGTACTGTTGTATTATTCATGAATTAACATGTAAGCGGTACTTTAATGTTGTAACTTGGCTGGTCAGCTAATTTTGACTACTTCACATACTGTTGGGCATCGTATTTAATAAATCATCATATCATTGTTATGCAATATTTTAATCTGAAAATTAACTAGTAACTATTATAAATGTAGGGAAGTAAAAAGTACAATATTTTCCTCTGAAATGTAGTGGAGTAGAAGTATAAAGTAGCATAAAAGTCAAAAGCCTTTCTCTCGTCAAAAGACCTGGAGAAAGTTATCCATGCTCTTATCTCCTCCAGGCTGGACTATTGTAATTCTTTTCTATCACGCCTTCAGTTGGTGCAGAACTCTGCAGCGAGACTTTTATTTCACCGATTTTAAAATCACTTCATTGGCTACCTGTAGAGTACAGAATTCATCTTAAAATGTTATTTGTTTTTAAGTGTTTAAATGGCACCGCTCCAGTTTATCTGTCTGACCTGCTGCTGCCCTCTACCCCACCTCGCTCACTACGATCTCTCGGCCAACAGCTTTTAGTTGTTCCAAAAACAAAAATGACGACCCGGGCCGACCGGTCCTTCTCTGTCGCTGCCCCTAAGCTCTGGAACAACCTTCTCCTTCATATTAGGTTGTCATCCGCTTTACCAATGTTTAAAAGTCGTTCAAAAACCTATTTCTTTTCCTTGGCCTATCACCTTTGATCTTAACATGGCACTTTTGTGTGATTTGTGTCAGTTTGTCTTGATTTTAATGTCACTTACTGTTGTTAATCAAGTCTTTGTTTGTATGACTGCTTATCTACTGTATGTGCAGCACTTTGGGCAACCTTTGTTGTATTTTAAAATTGTGGTATATAAATACATTTTGATTGATTGATTGATAAAATGGATTTGCTCATGTAAAACACAAGTACATCAAATTTATACCACAGTACTTCGTTGTCTTGGTATCCTCCATCAACGCTGTTTAAATCAAGAACCACGATGGAAATCAGTCTCTGACCTTTTTTGTGTTATTGTTGACATTTTGTAGATATGTGTTACCCGTGGTCCTTCATCTCACTAAGCTAAATTAAATTTAACTAAGCTAAGTTAAACTAAGCTAAGCCAAGTTAAACGTAACTATGATAGGCTAAGCTAAGCGAAGTTAAACTTAACTAAGCTAAGCCAAGTTAAACTTAACTATGATAAGCTAAGCTAAGCTAAGTTAAACTTAACTAAGCTAAGCTAAATTAAACTAAGCTAAGCCAAGTTAAACTTAACTATGATAAGCTAAGCTAAGTTAAACTTAACTAAACTAAGCTAAGCTATGCTAAATTAAACTAAGCTAAGCCAAGTTAAACTTAACTATGATAAGCTAAGCTAAGCTAAACTGTATTTGTTAGATGAAGTATTTATTTTGTGTTTCTTCCACTGGATATATACTCACCTTTCAGACTTGTAATGGATACGAGGTGGTGACGTCGTGTCGTCTTTGACCGCTGTAACAATCTGCATCACTAACAAGTTTCACGTCCAACTTTATTTCAAAGCACAATTCAAATACAACTTTAGCAGTCTGTCTTCTTAATCTAAAGCTGATGTTAAAAAAAAAACATGGCAGTGAGAACGATTATTAATTTGGTTAACTCTAGTTTGGAAGATACACACAGAACAGATATGAAATCGTTATCACATCACTGCTATGCAGCCGTCACAGCCTCACAAGGTTCAGTATTCTTGGTCTTCGTCATCATTTTCAGAATCGGGGCTCATTCGACCCAACTCCTCGTAATCCTTCTCCAGAGCTGCCATGTCCTCTCTGGCCTCAGAGAACTCTCCCTCCTCCATACCCTCACCCACATACCAGTGAACAAACGCACGCTTAGCGTACATCAGGTCAAACTTGTGGTCAAGCCGAGCCCAGGCCTCTGCAATAGCAGTGGTGTTGCTCAGCATGCACACGGCCCTCTGGACCTTGGCCAGGTCTCCACCAGGAACTGCAGTTGGAGGCTGGTAGTTGATGCCAACCTGTTGAGGCGAAGAGAATGATCAGAAAGATGAAGAATGTTTAAGCGGCACTTCCTACCTTCACGAGGTTACTCACCTTGAAGCCAGTTGGGCACCAATCGACAAACTGAATGGAACGTCTGGTTTTTATATCTGCGATGGCAGCGTTGACATCCTTAGGGACGACGTCACCTCGGTACAGCATGCAGCACGCCATGTACATGCCGTGACGAGGGTCACACTTGACCATCTGATTGGACGGCTCAAAGCAAGCGCTGGTGATCTCGGTCACGGTCAGCTGCTCGTGGTACGCCTTCTCAGCAGAGATGATGGGCGAGTAGGTGACCAGAGGGAAGTGGATACGTGGAAACGGGACCAGGTTGGTCTGGAACTCCGTCAGATCGACGTTGAGGGCACCGTCGAAACGAAGGGAAGCAGTAATGGAGGACACAATCTGACCAATCAACCTGTTGAGGTTGACGTAACCAGGACTCTCGATGTCCATGTTGCGACGACAGATATCGTAGATGGCCTCGTTATCCACCATGAAGGCACAGTCAGAGTGCTCCAGGGTGGTGTGGGTGGTCAGGATGGCGTTGTAGGGCTCCACCACAGCGGTGGACACCTGGGGAGCTGGGTAGATGGAGAACTCCAGCTTAGATTTCTTGCCGTAGTCGACAGACAGACGCTCCATCAGCAGAGAGGTGAAACCAGAGCCGGTTCCACCTCCAAAGCTGTGAAAGACCAGGAACCCCTGAAGGCCGGTGCACTGGTCCGTCTGATGGGGGCGACAGAAGGACACCACAGACTGTTAAAGAAATAGTTTAGCAAAACTTATGCTCAACTTATTCTTGCAGAGAGTTAAATGAGAGGATTGATATCACTCATGTCTGTTAAATAGATATGAAGCTACAGCAGGCAGCCTGGTAGCTTAGCTTAGCTTAGCTTAGCACTGGACTGGAAACAGCTAGCCTGTCATGCTAGCCGTTTCCAGTCTGGACAGTCTGGACAGTGAGAGAGGATCCTCTCCTCTAACTCTCTGCAAGAAAGGAATGAGTGTAATTCGCAAAATGTTGAAATATTGCTTAATGTAGTGCAGAAAGTTCACATGTTAGCTAATGTATGAGCTTTAAGTTCATACAATGAAAATGTGATTATTGTAAGAGCATCTTTATTTCCACTATTAGACTTTTAAAAAGTAATCTGGAGCAGAACAAAAAATGTCAAAACCAAACAATGATGATGCTTATTACCAGTAAATTGCCAATCAGGTGTTTATCATTATTGGTGTCACTGACCATTTTACGAATACGCTCCATGACTCCATCAATGATCTCTTTCCCGACGGTGTAATGGCCTCGAGCGTAGTTGTTGGCTGCATCTTCCTTTCCAGAGATCAGCTGGTCGGGGTGGAAAAGCTCTTTGTACTTTCCAACTCTTACTTCATCTGAAAAGAAAGTTTCCATCCAGAAAGGTCAATAACGTGGTTTAACTTAACAGACCGGATGAGTTATAGTTTCTCTTGACCTCTTCAACCATATTGAATTATTGATGGTTCCATAATTGATGTAGCAACTCATGACTAACTTTGCTTTTTTTACCCTGAATCTGAAGACTTACAAAGAATGGGTTGTTGTATTTGAATGTTTTGTATATTTCATACAGTGTGGAGCCCAAAAACAGACAACATAGTAGGTCATCAAACAAGTAAAATACTGAAAAACTGATTACATTGATGAATAATACAGGACATACATGTCAATATGTGCCCACCTCATTATCATATAAGCAAAATAGGAAATGTTTACTCAGAAAAATGTGAAGAGATAAATGATTAAAGGATAGTTTCACCCTTTATCCAATCAGGTACCCTCATGAATATAACAGATTTTTGCTTGCTTTTCCCGACATCAAATATTGTGAACCTATATCCTTTTAATGTGCAAAATAAAAAAAGACAAAGAAAGATAAATACAAAAGTAAAATGATTTAACTTTTGATTTATTTGAACAAACTGGAGGTTAAAATAGAAAAATATAAATCTTCATTTGTCTCTTTACACTCCACTATCTAACTAAATATTGATGCCTTCAGTTATATAACCTTTTACTGTGTGTTTTGTCGGGATCAGAAATATATATATGTATGTATGTATATATATATATATATATATATATATATATATATATATACACACACATATATATCACAGAAATGTTAAATGTTAGATAACTTGTATTTGAGCAGATTTTCATTGAAAATGTGTTGTGTTCAAAATCTCAAACATAAATTGAAGGGACATATTGTCCTGTCTAAAATCAATCTAATACTCTACTCTGCAATTTGCTGTTTACACACTACGCTTCTGTAAATGTTAGCCAGCACTGAAGAAAAGGCAAAAGGAGTCACCGGTGCACCGGTTGCTTGGATACCAGTGTTCCCATTAGTCGATACCTGCATGACCCGAGTGGATGGAGAAGCACTCGCACTAGACGACCACACATGAAAGGCAAACGGGAACGGTGATAAAAATAGAGATAAGGAGGACAGAAATAAGCACAAACACAGGACGACTCACCGACCACGGAGGGCTCCAGGTCCACATAGACGGCTCGAGGAACATGGCGTCCAGAGCTCCCGGTGTTGAAGAAGGTGTTGAACGGGTCTTCGCGAGAGTTCTGTGCTGCGGGACTGTCCAGGAAGACGCCGTCAGGGCCGACGCCGTGCTCGAGGCAGAAGAGCTCCCAGCAGGCGTTTCCTATCTGGACTCCTGCCTGGCCCACGTGGACGGAGATGCACTCTCTCTGGACAGAAGGAAACAACAACAGGTGGAAGTGAAGTTTTTAACATAAAAACATACTGTGAAACAATCCCTGTGGTACTTTTAGTCCCCAAAACAGGAATGGTTTGTAAGCACAGCCATCTATTGCAAACATAAACCTGAATGAATTAGAATAATAATGATGGTTGAATAAGAAACTTTTTTTTTTTTTCCCTTCATATTTTGAAAGTCTAAATGCTAACATGCTAATGTAAAACAGGTATAATGTCTATGGAACGCAGGGGTTCTCAAGCTTCTGTTACTTAAGGCCGGCTTCTGATTGTTAAATCTAATTCTGAGGACCACCTTCCCAAGTAAATGACAAAAATATATATATACTGTGCTGTAAATGTCTTATGCCTCTGTCAGCCGTCATGACAAATATACATTTAAATAAATAATAATAATAATATACTGCCATGAATCAGAATTGAGGGTTTTTAGCGTGTTTCAGGGTCACATTTCCTCACCAAAGGCTTTGGAGCTTTGAATGGCGCTTTTTATGTCACTTACTCTGAGGGAACGTTAGCTAACTGAGGCAAAACACGTTCGACTTTACCTGATGATGTGTTGTGATGTTGGCGTGGTGATATACAAATGTTTACTATGATTTTTATTCTTGAATCCAACCATTTGGCAGTACCTCTGTGGTCCACTAGGTGGCGCTCTGAGGCCCATCAGTGGATGAGAAGAGCTGATGTAAAAGCGTCTTAGTTTAACTGTTAGCATGCTAATACACGTACAAGTATACAAGTACAGCTGATTGGGATGTCATTAGTTTTGCAGGTATTTAGTCATTGACATGTTAAATACATTTAAAGTTTGACCTGATGATGGCGCTAGAGGAAATGTTAGAGGATTCTCTTGGCACCATGAATATTGAGGTAAATTTCACGCGATCAATCCAACAGTCGTGAAGTCTTTTTAATAAATCACATACATGATAACCTACTGGTGGAGAAGAAACTGAAATGGAACTTACATTTTTATTCAAAGTTTTGTAAAAAATTCAATTCAGGTTAAAGAAAAAATCAAGTGAGTGAAATTAGATCGGTGAAATTCAGATACTAGAGTCATAAATACCAAATTAGATGTTTTTATTGCACCACACGCAATTCAGTTGGTTATGGAATTTACATAATTATGGACTTTTCTAACTTCTATATTCATCAGCTGAGTGTACACAAATGTAAAATGGTCTGATGATTAAATGTTATGAATGGTATTTGTGTTCTGTTTTTACATTTAATAATAGTAAACACATAACTGCTGTAGGGTCCTCCAGCAGTCCTGTTTGAACATGTTGAGAATTTACTTTTCCCTGAAGGCAAAGATGAGGTTGATGTTGCTGTTGAGTGATATGTGTAAGACATGAGTCTACACTTACAAAAAAAGAAGAAAACAAAACATCCAAAAACTTGAAAATGAGAGGCTCTTCTGAGGGTCTGAGGATGAAGATGAAGATGCTTTGGGCTCCCAATGCTTTGACTATAAACTCATTATTAAACTATCAACGCCCAAAGTTCAAGATGTATAAATAATCCTTTCAGAATTCAAACTTGTGTAGCTGTTATGTATGTTAACACAAACAATTCTCATTTTAAATACATGCCTGCAATCCATGCTGCCAGAGGTTTGGTGAGGCTTTGGATAAAACTATCTAGCATAGACTTCCTCTGCGGATAAAGTAGTTAAAACTGGTGCAGATTTCAGAAAAAAAAGTAAGATAAATGTACTGATGATGCAACAATACCAAAAAAACAAACTAATAATTTCTTTCCACATTTCTAATAAATTGTAATTATCTTACCATGTTTGCTGCGGTTTAGTCGTCTGTCCGCAAGGCTCCAAACAGACCGAGACCTCCCTCTGCACTGATCCGGGACCAGTATCGTGTCTCCACCGACCAGCGCCGCTCTGTCCCGCTCTTTGTGCCTGCAGACAGACTCACCCGGTGCGTCTGAGTGACGGCGGTGCTTCTCCAGGCTCAGGAAGAGAAGGGGAGGGGGGGATGACTTTGACTTTCCTCTCGCATGGAGCTGCTCCTCCTCAAAATGTTTGTTTTAGTCCCTTTGTTTTTGGGAGGTCTTGTAACTGGAACAAAGACAGAACAGTTGGAGAGAGAATTCACATGTTGGTTCAATGAGAAAACAGATTGAAGTGTGCTGTGAGGTCAGAATGTTTATGATGTCGTGGTAGACGTGAAGTTCTGAAAATCTAATTGTGAAAATTAATTGAATTGGTTTTCTTGTAGTATTTGAAAATATGTATCATTCATGTGCTGCGTTGTTATTACTGATGCTTTTAAATGTTTAAGTGGGACTAATGACTAATCTAAGCTCCATAAATCTTACTACTGTAGTTCAATGTAACAGAGCAGCATGTTTTATCAGGCGATAATACCTTTTGGATGATATGTTTAATCTTCAAGGTAACTAACTTTAGCTGTCAAATAAATGTAGTTGAGAAGAAATATGAAGTATAATTAAATGGTAATACCTCAAATTACACTTAAGTAGATGTAATTAGTATTTTGCTGATATCATTAAGTTAGCAAAATAGCTTCTATACAGATTTCTGTATATTAACCTGTTGTGGCTTTAATCCTGAAAACTGTACATAAAACAGAAGATGGTGAAATGTGCTTATTCTTTTATTATTTGGTGAACATGTAAAGTTTTCCTTCTATCAACAGAGACATACTAAACTTCTCCTGTTGGAGAAATTTAAATTGTGACCTGAAGATTGTGCCGGATGAAGCGTCAGAGGATCACAAAAGTTAAGAGAGTTTATTCTGAAGGGAACATAAATGTCTCTACCAAATTTCATTTCAATAGTTGAGCCACAAACATCAACCTCATGGCGTCACACACAGCCGTCATCAGAAGGCTGATTAGTGATCAGTTCTCAGAGACACAACACGTCTGTACCTGGTTCAGTTTGTTGAATCTTCTGCTGCTCCGAGTGGCTCGGCGACTCGTCTCATGTGGATGTGACTCAGCTGGCGACGTGTGAAGCGAACACACACGGCGGAGTCTCTCTGCATCACTTATCAGGTGTTTACAGACGGAGAGCAGGAAGCGCGTCAGTTCTCAGTGTGTTTATTCACTTCCCAGGCAACAATGATATCAGGACTCCGTGTCCCACAGGTACATTTCCCGATTTATAAGCGGAGGAAGAAAAAAAATAATAAAAAAATCACATGCACCTCATACTTATTACTTTTGTGATTTTTTTTTTTTAGGGACAAAATAATCAAAGTCAACTGGTACAATTCAGTCATTTTCTAAAACAATATTGATCTCTAAATATATATTTTGAGAGCAACGATAAGTATTAAACCTCCCGTATGAAAGCGATCTAAAAGCACTGTTTACAGAAGGAATTACAAAAGAAAGGGTTGAATTACTGACCCGTTAATGACCTCGCGAAACGCTAAATGGAGTACACTCGATAATAAGCCAATGTACCGTAACTGTCGTCAAAGTCACGTGGGAGGCAACACGGATGTTCACTGTTTGATGTAGGCCAAAGTCATAAGGCATATAGCAGCAACCGGAGTCTAAGTCGACTCCTTTCTTTTTCTGTTTTTTGTGATGAGTAGAAATATATTGCACTTTGAAGACAAACTGAAAAAATAATCTCACAGGTGTAACGACAGCAACAAGTACCACCGAAGAGTCATGCAAGTGGCGATGGGCTCGTCGGAGGCCTCTTTTGAGGTGAAACTCTACCAGCGATGTCCGTCTGTCGAAGGGTTCCATCAGATAAGGCAGCGCAAACTGCTGCACCTAGTCGGCTTTTTTTTTGAGAGTCCCTATTTGCATACTGGCGAACAAACATCTCCCTTTGTTTGGCTCTGTTTTTAGTGGCGTTTTAGTAAAGTCTAGCTGCCTGTCCTCCCCCGTCTGCTTCTTCCTCTTGCGGTTCTTGGCAAAGATCACTTTTCTCGTAGAACGCAGACGCCGGCGTCGCATCGCTGCGTCGCCATCGAGGTGACGACCTCCCAGGAGTCGACGACCGGGTCGTAACATTCAATGCTGCTGAGGAGAGAGTTCCCATCATACCTAGAGGCAGAGAGATGTGAGACAAACAGAGAGTTTTTTTTCTCCTGTACATTATACTGGCCATTAAGAGATCCCTTTCTGAGGAGCTTTCATATACAACAGTGTATCTGAAGCTGAAATACGAGTTAGAATAAGCAGGTGAGGATCTTCCAAATTGCCTCTTTTTGTTAGTATCCTCTCACTGAAGCTCAACGGGAAATAATGTCCAGGGTTACTTGTGTTCACACTGCAGGAGAAGTGGCCCAAATCAGATTTTTTTTTTTTTTTTACACATGTGAGTCAGATCAGAAAACTCTTCTGTTCAGCTTGCACCTTGGCCAGTAAAAACAAATAAATCTCTTATCGCCTCTAAATGCTTTAGATAAAAGCATCAGCTGAACAAATACAATGTAACGGGACTCCGGCATTTATGTTACAAAGTAATCTACCAGGAATGTGCCCTTGCATGTTTTCGATTGGCCGATGACTTGCCGGGTCTGGGTTTTTCCCTCAGCACGTGAGATTCACTTAGAATAAAACCCCGTCCTTTAAACCCAGGGCCACAGAGAGAGAGGGACATCCCGTCTTACCCGGCGATGGCGTAGAGACGTCCTCTGAGGACGGTTGCTCCTACGTAACACCGGGGCGTCGTCATACTGGCTACGGTGGTCCAATAGTCTGTTCTGATGTTGTAGACCTCGACGGAGTCGAGGTGTGAAACACCATCAAAGCCTCCCACCACATAGATGTGGTCGTTGAGTAAAGCCACACCAGCGCCTGAAAGCAGCAGGGAGGTCTCAGACAAACGGCAGCACACACGGCGAGCTGGAATATTTCACTGCATTCTGTTTTCTTACCTACCTGACCGCTTGGTGGCCATAGGTGTAACACTTGTCCAGTGGCCCGTGTGCGGGTCGTACCGCTCCACTGAATTCAGGATATTCAGTCCATCATATCCACCTGTGAGGAAATACACGGAGAAGTGTAATCGACAAGTCTATTGACAGATTGACTGAATTCTTCAAGCAAAAAAGCCAAACATTCCCTCTTATCAGCTTCTCGTTTGCTAGTATTTTCTGCTTTTCTTTGTCTTATGTGATAGTGAATTAAACATGTTTGGGTTTTGGAGGATCGTTTAGGACAAAACACGGACATTTTATTCATCCTATACCTAAGGAAATGGTGTTGGGCATTTCTCACAGTTTTCTGACATTTTATAAACCAGACGATTGAGAAAATAACTGTCAGATTAATTGATAATGAACATAACCCTTTTTCCACATTGGTTCAATAAGAGCTAGAATTAAGATGGTTAGTCAACTACCGTATTGGCCTGAATAGAAGCAATATCTTTTTCACAATTCTGAAAAAAAAAAAGTTTACTTCTGGAGAAATTAATTTTTAGAGCTTCCAAGCGCCCGACAGATGAGAGCAGGAAGAGAATGTGAAGCTACATGAATCCTGGATTTATGTTCGCTTTCATGGTATCATTTCAAGGCTAACCCAAACTCTGACCCTTCTCTGTGGATTAATATCATCTCAGGGAAAAAGTCTCAGTCAAAGTTAGAAAACATTTTCTGTCCATACCTAGACAGTATATAAGTCCACTCGCCACCACTAGACCAGCGCCTTCTCTAGCCGTCTGCATATCTCCCAGCATGCTCCACTGGTCAATGTTTGGGTCGTATCGCTCCATGCTGGTGTGACGCCGGCTGCCATCGAAGCCACCGGCAACATAGATCATGTCTGTCACGAATAGAAACAAAATATGACGCACCTTTCCGAGAGATGAGAAACCACACAAGATGGATGAAACAGAAACACGCTTCACCTCCGAGCGTCGTGGCTCCGGCGAGGCCCCGGCGCACATTCATGGTGGCGACGGTGTACCAAACACCGTCCTCGTCCGCGGTGTAGTCCAGGCACTCCACGGAGCTGAGCCTCGACCGGCCATCGTAGCCTCCGATCACATACACCCGGTCGTGGAGAGACACCGTGGCGACGTAACGCCTTTTCCGTGCAATGTTCTGTTCAAGACACACCTGTCTGTATTAACCAAAACCCACTGGGATCAAAACAAAAAGCTCTGTTTGAAATATTCAACACTTACAGGAAGGGAGCTCCATTCTTGTGTTTTCGGATCGTATTTCTCAACTATGTCTATTGGCGATTGCTGGCTGCCAAACCCGCCTATAACCAACAGGACTTCTTTGGCACCTGCAAAAAAAAACAAACCCCCCCACATAAATCACTTTTACTATCAGTGCTGATTACAGAGTAGTTATATAGGAGGCAAGCTTACAGCGAAATTGCTTCTAAAAAAAGGATTCCCACCTAATCTAGCTTGTGTGCGTGGGCCCTGCATCTCACTCCTCAGCTCCGGTCTTAAGTGGAATTTCTTGGCTTCATCAACAAGGTCTCGACACGGCAGGCTACACCGAATGAGGGGCTGCAACATGTCGAAACGCGCATAATTATGGTGGCGGCTGCGATAAATACTTTCAACATATAATCCAAGCTTGGCGTGCGAATACGTCGTCGCATTGGCTCACCTCGGCATCGATGACGTCTGTAATGTAGCGGGGGGTCAGGAGCGGCATTCGGACAAACTCCAGCATGTCCGGCAGGTAGGGCTCTCGCTCTTTCCGGTTGTGTTTGACCCAGTTCAACACGGCTTCAAACACGGGCTCCTCTGAGTCCACCTGCGTACAGACAGAGGAGTTACAGCTACTTTCAAACCTGCAAAAATCCACATATTAATCAAACGCCTCGCTGACAATCTGCAGGTTAAAAGATGTTGCACAATATTCATTTGTGACGCAACCCCTCTTGCAAAGACACAACGAGCAACGATGCGGTCTGCTGAGCGTGAAAACAAGCCATGAATTCCTCACACGAGGGAGAGGACGCCACGTTTTACCGAGGGCAGATTATGAGTGACAGTGATTTCCATGTATGGTCTCGATTTATTCTTAAAAACAACAGAAACTACGAGAGAGATGTGATGATCCATAAATCATCTGTATGGTAATAGCTGTGTTTACACAAAAGCAAGGTGTGTGGTTGGAAACAGGAATTTCCTGAGAAC
This sequence comes from Cebidichthys violaceus, assembly GCF_023349555.1. Taxonomy (NCBI): domain Eukaryota; kingdom Metazoa; phylum Chordata; class Actinopteri; order Perciformes; family Stichaeidae; genus Cebidichthys; species Cebidichthys violaceus. The sequence continues at coordinate 364,202 of NW_027176816.1, forward strand.
AAGGGCAAAGTTAAATCAGGCTTTCTTCACTGCAATTTCATTGTCAGCTAAATCCACAAAAGTGAAAAGAATTGGGGGGGGGGGGGGGGGGGGGGGGGGGGCTGACTGAGACTGCAGCAGGTCGGTGCTTGCTTTCCTCTTTTCACACTCAGTTGTTTGAAAGACAATGCGAAAGCTGTGAAAGTCAGTTGACACTAAACTATTTTAGTCAAGTTGCTTTTCACACATGTTAACACCAATTATCACCATGACAGTTATGGTTTCAGGTATTTCAAATATCATAATAGTTCTCTAACGTACTCACTGACAACACATCAAGCAGCCTCCACGGTACAGCCGACAATAAGGTTTAAAACGGCCGGTTCTCATACCTGGATTTCATCGCATTTTATGAGCTTTTCAACTTCGGTCTGGCTGAGCAGCATGAACTCCTCGTGCTGAACCACCTCAGAGAAATGCTTCTGGGAGAAGAGCTCGGCCGCCTGCATCAGGTCCAGGCAATTGTGAGTTTCTGCAAAGTCACGAATACCCAGGCAGTTGGTTGGATCGAGCTGACCCTCCAGAAAATCACAGCATGCTCGTTTCACCCCTGAGGAACACAAAGACACATTTGATCAAGTCATTCAACAAGTTGAGACTTTTTAAAATAACACATAGATGCAACACAGAGACCTGTTTTATGATAATACCCACCACAGAGGTGAGAATAATTTGTTACATCACCTTTTTAATACTTCTAAAATAGATAGAAGGATCAACCAAATATGAAGGATTAATTCATTTAAGTTTTAGAGACTTTTTATTTGGGGAAACTGAATGAAATGCTTGATAAGTCCTGCAGATACACTCTGCCTATACTCACGACGATATCAGCTATCTTGAGCGCGCGCGCGCACACACACACACACACACACACACACACACACACACACACACACACACACACACACACACACACACCTCAAATAAAAAGGTACGGCCGGCACGTCTGAACCTACCTTTGAGCTGCAGTAAGCACGCTGCAGGGAGCAGTTCTTGTACGTTCTCCACCGTGACTAGCACCGTCTCCGTGTACACAAAGTCCAACAAGATCTCCATAGTCGCTGCAGTGAGCCCCTGAATGTCCACAAAAGACTTCCCCTTCTCTGCAAGCTGCAGAGCCACAAAAAACAGAGTCAGGTATCGATGACGAGAAACAGCTCATTGAGGGATTAGTAAACTGCATTGGGGATTGTCTACAAGTGTCTCGCTGTGTTGTTTTAGTTTGTGTTTACTATCTATATCTCGTCATCCTGATTGTCTTTACTGTCATTTTACTTGTTGGTCTATTCAACGTCCACGACATCTGTTGCATGTGTGAAGTTGCTTCCATTTTTTCCCTGTTAAAGTTCATTTTTGGGAAAGATTTTCCTTTCTCTGAATCGGGAGGCAAATATTGTGGACTGCAACAATAAAAATTGACTTGACTTAGAGACTCTCAGAGACAGAGAAGCCCAAAAAAAAGGAGTGAAAAACCTTTTCCATGCCTGAGAATAGATGTCGTTCTACTCTTAATTCTATCAATTCTTATGCAACTTTCCCCGTAGAGGTAAACAATGGTCACAAGTCAACATATTTCTAAAGCACTCAAAACAGCTTCGGCATTACCTCACTGGTGAACATGGCACAGAAGTAGTCACTGCAGGCGGCCAGGACGATCCGGTGAGCGGGAAAGTCTGTGTTCTCCACCCTCAGAGTGATGTCACAGAGCGTGTTGCTCTTGCGAAGTGAGTTCATGGCATTGAGGATGGATTTGGCGTGGGAGTTGGTCATGATGTCTTTGGGAGCCATGCTGCCCTGACAATCTCTCAAGGATCTCAAACTACTCCAGGAATCTAAAATAGATAGATAAGCTTTGTTGAGAATGATCGTCACAACACACATTCATCACCACCCTTCACTTTATAACGTGAACATGCAGGACTTACTGTATATGTCTGTATGTGTGTGTGTGTGTGTGTGTGTCTTAAGATTCAAGCTTGTGTTGCATGCTGACAGAAACAATGGATATTTTTTTTTAGGTGTGACAAGTTAGAAAGCCCGAGACACAAAGATGCAAAGTATATTCAAGTACTGAACTTCAGTACTGTTTTTGAGATATTGGTGCATAATTTGAGTATTTCCAATTTGTGTGATTTCCTATTAATTTTAGAGGATAATATTATACTTTATAGCAATTTATGTAATTTGTCTGATAGCTGTAGTCAGCAGATTAAGATGTTTTTCTTGCAAATCATATGGAAAACTAATAAAAACAATGTCAGTACTTCAGCAATGGGACTTTCAATTTAGATACATAAATAAATAATAACAATTGAGTGTTACTTTACCGACATTTTTGAATGCAGGACTTTAACTTTGAATTGAGTAATTTGGTATTGTGGTATTGCTAATGCAACTTACCGTTAAAAGATTTGAATACTTTATCCACCACTGGGAGGCAATAACTATAGCTACACATTAGCAAGCAGCAGCCAGCGACAGCTGAGGGCTAACGCCAACGCTAGACAACAACTAGGAAAACACAGGCACGTAAAGTGAGCCGACGGCCAGAGGACAACATATGAAGCGACACACACAGAAGAACTTGTCAAGGATGTGTATAATACCTGTCGCAGCAGTAACGCTGACTCAAAACGTCTAGCTAAGTTGCGTTGCTAGCTAACGTTAGTAGCACCAAAGTCCCTTGTCCCAGCTCCTGCTGTCAGTCACACTGTGTGGAGAGAAGCCACTGAACTACAGCTAATCCATGGTGACCTGTGATGGGTCACACTGTGCGCCGCCTGCTCAAAGACATTTAAGTCTAAAACGCCCCCAAAAATAGAATCATATCATCACTGGCACGAGTTTTAACCAGCTAGAACATTTCGTTGAGTAAACTGCAGCAGGTCACAGCAGCAAGAGACTCCACAGATTGGACGTAAACAGACCATTACGTGAGGGTACGCGCGCGCTCGCGGAGCCGGACGCGTCACGTTCCATACACACATACACACATACACACATACACACACACAAGACGGCTTCCGCTCGTGCTCGCTGGTCTGCCCGTACGGCTGCCGTTAGAATCGGTAAAGTGACTGTTTCTCACGAATAAAGTTACACAATTCTGGTTTTAATGAGGACATTCAAATCCCGATGTACACCCGGAAAACCCGGGGCGGATTATAAACTCTAAAAACACACACAAACACACACGCACGCGCGCACACATATACACACACACACACACACGCACACACGCACGCACGCACGCACGCGCACGCACACACACACACACACACACACACACACACACACACACTGCCCTTTTTCAGCCACCGGCGGCTGCACGGTGTGGGAGGAGCCAGCGGCGTGTTTCCGCTAACACCAGGCCGACAGAGGTAACACGGTAATCTATGCCGTCGTTCTGAGAATTACAGGATATTGACGGAACAATTAGCAGTTACTGCGGGACGGTGTTAAGAGGACAGCTTGTTTAACCGCCGGGGAGCTGCGGTTGTACATTTCTGGAGGAGAAGAAGAAGGAGAAGGAGAAGAAGAAGAAGGAGTGGCAGCTGGACTGTCAGCAATGGAAGCCGAGTTTCGGGAAATCGATGAAAACGGGAGTTGGAACGCCATCTACCAGGTAGGACCTCTCCGGCACAATCAAGGTGGAAACGGACTGTTAGTGGTGCTTTACTGGCCGCTTTTTAGGCCACATTATAGCCGGTGCACACGAGTGTGCAGCAGCGGGGCGACCGTTTAATGTTTGTTTTAAGTCCGTGTTCCGCCTGCTCGGATCAATCCGATGATTGATGTGTCTGCCTGGGTCTCAAACACCCCCCCCCGTCTCCATCACCAAACTGTTATTGTACATTTAATACAAATTGCACATCGAGTCCGTGTTGGGGGAAAAAGTAGTCCGATCTTTTACTTGAGTGAAAGCAGCAATTCCACAGTAAAATACATATTGTGTTGCAAGTAAAAGTCCTGCATTCAAAATCTTACACAAGTAAAATTGCCAAAGTGTTATCATCAGAATATACTTACAGTACCGAACATTAAAGTACTCGTCCTGTAATAATATGTAACCGGATTATGATTATTGATGCATCAACGTGTAAACATCACCGATGTTGCAGCCGGTACATGTGGAGCTAATTTCAACTACTTTATATACTTCTGGGTAGTTTAACCTATAATTATACATCATAATACATTAGTTGGTTCATATTCTATATTTATAACCGGAATCTAATGTAAACAAATATATGTAGTGGAGTAAAAAGCACGTTATTGGCTTCCAAACTGTAGTGGAGTATAAGCAGGTTATTTAGGCCGAGTGTGAAATGTGAATACTCAAATAAGGTAAAAGTACCTCAAAACTGTACTTAAGTGCAGTATTGAGTAAACGTACTAACATCACTGTCTTGGACTCTTTCTCTATGGTTTGTCCAGTTTCTTGCACAACAAAATCCATTAACTATAACTCAATAACTCTGTGTGTATCAGGTGTTATTATTATATTTCTTACAGTCGTGTGGGTGCATTCAAATGTTCATCACTCCACCCACACATGACTATGACACTTTTAGGGGGGGGTTGACATTTTTTTTTTTTTTGTCGTTTTTGTTTTTAGAATTCATAGAAATGTTTTCAATAAAGGAAGCATCACACACACACACACACACACACACACACACACACACACACACACACACACACACACCCACCCCCCTTTCTCAAGATCCATTACAGTGTTCAGCTTTAAAGCATCTAACAGCCATGGAGACACAGTCTGCACCATGTTACATCAGGCCTTTGATGTTATGTTAATGCTACTCTACTTTTTTTTTTTTTTTTTTTTCTTTTTTCTGCCACAGGAGATTCGCCAGCAGTCATGTGAACTCCCGTGCAAAGTTGCCAAGTTGCCCGAGAACAAGAATCGGAACCGTTACAGAGACGTCAGCCCGTGTAAGCAGCTCTTCTGTCCCACTGCACCGACCGGAGCCGTTTGCAACGTTTGAAACGTTCTGACCGCTCGGTAATCTGCTGGCTCATGTTCAAACATCGGCCGGCGGTGACTTATTGTTTGAAGTTACAGCAGCAGCAGCAACAGAGTCTTCCACAGTCGAGTGTTATACAAACAGCTTACTGCTGTTTGACCTCAGTCATTTGAAATAACACAATGTCAGTGTTACACAATAGGCAGAGGGTTGCATCACTGGGGATCGACGTCATAAAGGATGTGACTTCCAGTTCAGAACTTTTGGCCTCTTTACTGTGACTTTGTTCTGGTTGTTGATGGCACGTGTTGGTACGGCAACATAATAATCGGCTTTAATTAAAACCAACTTGTACCGGCTGGCTTTTATGCGATCAGTGGCGTTGAACGGCGTCGGTGTGAATGTACCGAGTCAGCTCAACGCAACGTTTGCTCCCGTGTCCCCGACTAGACACTGACAAAAAAAAAATACTACTTATTGTCTCCTCTCTAATCATACATTGTGTTCCTTCAAGCACTTTGTAAACATAAGAAACATTTAAGTACATTTCATTGTTATTATATGTATGTAATGCTCAGCTAGCCCCACAGAACAGGTGTGTCTTCTCATGTGAGAATAACTATTCAGCGTAGTGTTCAGTGTTTCAAATGAATCCTTATTCACCAGGTTGTTGTTTTTTCTTTTCTGCAACGTCACAATTCAGCTGAATGTTGTTTCCTCTTTTTCACGCTGAATAATTTATGCAAATGCTTACTGTGTATGTGCCGTCAAGTGTGTAAAACATTTGAAAAAGCTGTATCCTGAAACTTGTGCGTGCCGTTTTAACTTTAAAACGCCTTTTTCCGCGAAGAGCGGTTGACGTCAAAGACTGACTCGTCACGTGTTCCCGGCAGCTGCGTCGGTCTGATCTGTCCTCCCCTGAGGTTTTGTTGTGACATGTGGGAAACATAGAAGCTTATTTTCACGTTTTTTCTTCTTTTCGTCCTCTCCTAAGTTGACCACAGCAGAATATGTCTGCAGCTGGGAACGAATGACTACATTAATGCCAGCCTAATAACGGTAGAAGAGGCACAGAGGAAGTATATCCTCACTCAGGTAAGGAAGCCTCGGCACACTCCTCTGTACAGCAACCATCCACCCGCATTCAGAAGTCATACCTGTTGTTGTTGTTGTTGTTGTTGTTATTATACAATATTTATTTATACTTGTGAACAACCATGATGCAAGTTTTGAGTCATGCGCGAGGAAATGGGCGGTAGTGTGCTTTGAAGCATACGAGGGAGGACTTCACCGTGAAGTCGGAGAGAAACGGAGAGAGATTTATCCTGCCCTCATTGGTGCGTATGGGGGCGGACAAATTAATAGGAACACCTGTCGGTACAACGCGCCACGAACTACATCCTCCAAAAATGTTCATGAAGTTGACATCTGGAGAACGGTTTCAATAAAAACAGATTATAACCCCCGTGACGTTTAGATTTTTTTTTGCAGCTGTACTTCAATAAACTTGAGCGTGAAAACATTTAACCAACGGTTTACAACACAGGCTGGTTATTAATGCACGAGTCGATGACCTAATCCTCCTGTGGGAGCGCACACGTGGAGGCTGGCGTACAGAAAGATGATAAATGGCAGGTGTGATAAAGTCACATTTTAAAAATAATCTTCACGGGAGGAATCGGTATGCTCGGCGATAACAAATGCTCTTTAAATAGACTGTTTTCATTTAGTCACGCTGGGAATGAAATCCTCTCTTTCAGGGACCCCTTCCAAATACATGTGGCAACTTCTGGGAGATGGTGTGGGAGCAGAGGACCCGCGGCGTAGTGATGCTCAACCGAGTCATCGAGAAAGGATCTGTGAGCGGTGGCTTCTTTCCTCACGTCGTCACTCCATTGTTTGCCCCCATGACATCATTTGCTTTTGGGTTATGTGTAATGTGCCCCCCCCCCCCCCCCCCCCCCCCCTCCCCTCCTTTGTTTTGGTTTTAGGTGAAATGTGCCCAATATTGGCCACACAGAGAGGAGAGAGATGCTGTCTTTGAAGATGCCAATTTCAAGCTCACCCTCATTTCAGAAGATATCAAATCTTACTACACAGTCCGTGAGCTGGAGCTGAAAAATCTGTCGGTGCGTTTAAAGTAGACACGCTTTTAATACTCCGTCCTGGTTTCATTCGTCTATGATCTTTTTTTAATTTTCCCTCGTCTTTATCTTCCTTTACAGACTAACGAGACTCGTGAGGTTTTACATTTTCACTACAACACCTGGCCTGACTTTGGGGTACCAGAGTCTCCGGCCTCCTTCCTCAACTTCCTGTTCAAGGTGCAGAAGTCGGGTTGCCTGAATTCCGACCGGGGACCAGTGGTGGTGCACTGCAGCGCCGGCATCGGACGCTCCGGGACCTTCTGTCTCGTGGACACGTGCCTGTTGTTGGTCTGTACAGAGCTCTGCTAATAGGAAATCTTGATGTCATACCTACTGTATCTGTCTGTGAACTAGCTGTACAACTCCACAGTTCTAGTTCTGAGCTCAACTTTGACGGGAGACTGTTGTGTACTCAGTGTTTTTGCTGTATTTTGTGTACTCAGTGTTTTTGCTGTATTTTGTGTACTCAGTGTTTTTGCTGCGTTGTGCAGATGTCCAGCCGTAAGGACCCGTCTTCAGTGCGTATTCGGGACGTGCTGCTGGAGATGCGACAGTATCGCATGGGCTTGATCCAGACAGCAGATCAACTTCGATTCTCCTACCTAGCCGTCATTGAAGGGGCCAAGTACATCAAGGGGGACACTTCCCTGCAGGCAAGTCCTCCCTCCTTCAGTTCCGTCTCCTTTTTTTCAATTTAAGGAATTCATCGATTGGGTATTATGTTAAGTGCAGATTGTTTTTATGAAAGTGTTTTTTTTTGCAAATAAAAGGATTTTGTTTTCTCTCAAGGAGTCCTTGAAAGAGCTCTCAAACGAGGAAGAGGATCCTCCAGAGTTCACCCCCCCGCCTCCTCTTCCTCCTCCCAGAGACCCTCAAAACGGCAAAGTTGAGCCGTCCTTCTTCCCCGAAATTGATGAGGTCATCCAACAGACGGAGATCCGCAGTCTGGGGTAATCATCCAAATAATGTTCAAAATGTGGGAAATGTCCGATTGTGCTAACCTGGCATCATTTGGTCTAACGTCGTCCCATTTACAGCCTTATTAAGCAGCATCTTATCAAGTGTTGGCTCAGATGTGTCGGCCGTATTTTCACATTATAAATATTTAACAACAACTAATCTCTACTAGTTGGTGTGTTGCAACACGTTGTAACTAGGCTACGTTTGAACTCTGAAGAGCTGGTGCGACCGGCTCCAGCTTTGTCAAGTTTATCCACCTAATAAAACCCAAGTTGCTTGGGGGACATTAAAGCTTTACTCTGCTCTCCTCTGCTCAGGTCCTCACAGGAGCCGGAGCTGCGAAAGAGGACCATCGCTGCACCCGAGCCTCCTCCTGACGGTGCCGATCAGCTCCATGGCCACATCGGAATGGAGGATCACGGGTCCAAAGCGCCACTGAAATCCCAGCAGCAGGAGACGGGGGAGGAGGAGGAGGAGGAGGAGGAGGAGCAGGAGTTGGCCGAGGCGGTGGAGCCGCCAAAGGAACGCTCTCCGGTGCCGGGGACGTGGTCCCCTCTACTAACCAACGTGTGCCTGTGCACGGCCCTGGCTCTCGGTGCTTACGTCTGTTATCGAGCCTGTTTCCACTGATGTCCTGTCCTTCCTCCTCCTCTTCCTCCTCCTCCTCCTCCGTTGCTCTCTTCTCTCCACTGACGTCGCAAAGTGGACTAGGCTGCCAAATCGGCCTGCTTTGACTTTTGGGTTTACTCTACGAGTGAGTGGATTATTTGGACTTCAGCAGATTCAGGTTCGCTCGTTTATTTGACAAAAAGCAAGTGTGAAGGGGGGGGGGGGGGGGGGGGGTTGTGCTTGTTGGGAATAACGGGCCGCCAATCCTCATCAACCCACCCAAACGTTCTTTCAATACGTCATCATGAATGCTCAGGGCCTTAGTTTTTCACGGGTCGCATCCCAAATATACGTGTGCCGACTTAAACACAGACTCGACAGACGACGCGTGTCTGTTGAGGAAACGGGGTGTTTTCACTGAACCGGGATGAACGGCCTGTCAGCCCATTTTTTACTCGCGTCTCCTCTCTTATTTACCAAATGACACTTGTATGTGTTCTTCCATTTTAACCCCTTATTAAGGTGTCCGTTAGGATTTCACTTTTTTCTTTTTTTTTCCCTCTACCTTTTTCTTTGTTTTCGCGTACCCAAATGATCAGAAATCATAGAGCCAGATTTTTGAGCAGAAACCCTTTTTTTGTTGTGGTTCAACATTAACCCCGACAGTAAGCTGAAGGATGTGAAAGTAAGAGGGAAGCAGCCCTGTGCCACTAGATAAGAGATGCATGCTGGGGGCGGGCATTGAATTATCTGTCCTCACTGGTGGCCTGTGTAGGTCTGCAGGAGGCCCGCTGATTGAGTGTGTGTGTGTGTGTGTGTGTGTGTGTGTGTGTGTGTGGACATTTGCGCGAGTGGTAGTTAGTGGAGCTTTCTACTGATGCTTGACTTAAATCTACTCGGTGAGAAAATATTAATGTAACATTGTTCAGTACCTCAGATGTGAGACGTAGACTGAGTTGCCTCCTGGTAATTGATTCCCTCTGTGTTTTCTCTCCCCGGTGGCTCAACAGTGACACAGAAAAGTCTTTTTAAAAAACAAAATGGTGCAGAGGCACAGGGTGGTTCGTCTCTTTTCTCCATTCGCTTGGCATTCACAAATCGACGGTGGGGAAGATCTTGCCAGGAGAATGTGTAACATAACCTGAATGACACTGTTGTATCGTTTGTTTTTTTTAAGTGTTAAGTTACTCTAGAATGCCAGCTTATTGAGACACAAAGTAGCTAACACCCAACTCTTTTTCGCCAGCAATAAAACATACTTCATAATGTGTCGCCCTTTTACGTTGTCAAACTCTCGGGTTTGAATGGGGAACCAGGGTCTTTTGAACAAAACCAAAAACCAAACACCAGCACAGGGATGAAAACAATACACTGTAGCGATGAACCGTTGTATCATGGCGTGGCCCTGAGCTGGCAATATTGTTTTGTATGATTACATTTTTTTTATTTTTTAGCATGCTGCATTTGTGAATCAACAGGTTTGTCCTAAGAAGAGATTAGCTAAGCTGCTAGCATTCAGTTTACCTTTGTGACTCGACAAAGTTCAGTACACGAGTCCGACTGCTGTACTTTTCTTTAGAATGTATAAACGTCCTCAACAAGGACTCACCCTTATTAGATATATATATATTTTTTTTCAAATCAGGTTTCAATGTTCTGAGTTATTATTTTTATTTTTTTTTGTTCTGCTTAAGCAAGGGATTAACTCTCAGCACCCGTGCCGCCATCGCACCAGGTTTTCCTGTTTTTCTACTTATGCTGAGCTCAAAAACATGTATTTTTTTATTTACATTTGTTTTACTTTTTAAATAAAAAAAAAAACTAAGTCTACTGTTGAGTTGTGCAGGTTTGTCCGACGCGTTTACATCTATAACCTCATTCTAATTCTCACTACGGTAAGAACTGCTAATAAAATGTCATACATGACTGTGTGTGATGGTTTATAACCGATACGTAAAACATTAGTACATGATTTATTAATAATTCATAAAGCCAACATTAGTTAAAACTTATAAATCCTTTACAAAGGGTACAATAATATCTCTACGGATGTGTTAATGTGTAGTACTCTTATCGTGTACTTTACATTTCCTTTATTATACTGAATGAAATGTATTCAACAATATAAGTACAGTGATGGAAAGTAAGTACATTTACTGAAGTACTGTACATGGATACATTGTTGAGGTACTTGTATTTGTTTGACATATATAGTTACTAGTTACTTAGCAGATTTAGAGTATTATTACAAAACTAATACATTATAATGTATTGTTGTATATTACCCTAGCCAGCAAAATATTAAGTATCTGAAATTTGCTCAACCTTAACCAGCTACAACATTTAAGTACACATTAATGCATCACTAACTAAATACAATGATTGTGTATATATATATATATATATATATATATATATATCTAAATATATTTAAATCAATTCTGCATAATGAGTACTTTCACTGTTAGTACGTATAACTTGATGTTGATACTTTAGGTTTTCAATGCAGGACATTTACTGCTAACAGTATTTTTACACTGTGGTATTGCTACTTTTATGTAAAAGATCTGAGTACTTCTTCCAGCTTTGTGAGTATTGATCATTCTCTGAGTGAATCGTTTTAAACACCATCACCACCAGGTGGCGCTGCTGGCCTGTAAAGCGAGCTGGTTCCTGACTGCTAATAAGGAGCCGTGGCTGTTACTGCAGCCCACTCTGTCTTGTTTTCTGCGTTGAACCTGGGTTTGCTCATCAATTACTTTGAATTTCCTAAATACTTGTATTTACAGTAATTCAGGAGTCATGAGTTATCCCCTATTATAAAGTGCCTCTCGTCTTTAAGGGGATCGTGATGTCTCATGCCACAAATATTGCTCTCATATTCATAATCTATTGGCTCTCAACTACACTAATATGATTTTACATGATATATACTATAGAATATAATAATACTCAATTCTTATATTCATTCTGACAGTTTGTTGTGAAAACACACCCAGAAAATGTGAAGGCTGGTGTCCAAACCGCTCCTCTTAAGCCCAAGAATAAGTTTAGGCTAATTTGAGTGTAAAAGACCACAACAATAATGATCAGTGAACACTAAAGGGCGGAGGAACATGTCTTGACACATGCATTGCTTGAGTAAACTTCACCACACTGATATAGTACAGATGATTTGGCAACAGAGTCTTGGCTAGAACTTCCTGTTTGGGAAATAGAAGGCTCGTACGTGCTGTGCAAGAATGCAACTTAAACAGAGTGAGTAATAGCACTCCCAACCACCGCTCTCTGCTGACGTCAAAGCTGGCAAGATGGAACACGCTGAACTCATCTAGGAAAACTACAATCAAGGTGTGACCGAGGACCGGAAGTCTTCTTAAAGCCGCAGTTCTTTCAAACAACAGACCCGTCTGATCCAACGGTGTCGTGACTGTTTGTGGTTAAGAGTGTTGTCATGTTGTTACTTATTTTGAATGTATGTCAAGTCTATGTATGTCATCCACCAAAGGCCTCTGCACATATTTAAATGTTTGTAAATTAGACGGCATATTTAATGCTCTCTTCAGATTATGACAGCTTTTGGAAAATGTCACTAATGCCTCCTTGCTCAGCCTAATTGTGCATAACGCTGACTCCACATTCAACGATCGACCGAAAAGTATATCTGCCCTGCCCTGCTGACTCTTCCAGCATGTGTCCTCAGTTTAGTTATTAACCTGGAACTTCCCAATAGCTGGCCAGCTGTGAGGGTGGGTGGGACGATCTTTGACTGTAAATCTCTTTTGTAGCCTGCAGATCATTTGCGCAGGGAGCTGAGCAGGCATCAGGAAATTCCTGAATGTGAGGGGGAGTCAGATCTTTCCAAGTGTGACTCTGCAAAGTCTGAGTCACCATACACACCAGAGCTGTTCAATGGAAGTCCGATACAAGGAAGTGCGAGCATGCTGTCAGGTGTACCGTGTCTCTTCATGCCCTTATCGTCTCAAAACTCACAAAAGAAAGGGGAGTGAGTGAGACGTAGTCAGCCCTCAGTATCAATCGGTGGAGGAATGCAACTCAACGCATTTACTGAAGTACTGCACTGTACAATTTGAAGGTATACTTCCGAAGTATACCGTATACTTCAATACTATGAGAAATATGAGGCTACAGCACAGCAGCTGATTAGCATACTGTGGCTTGACTGGAAACAGCTGGCGTGGCTCCGTTCAAAAGTGACAAAATCCACCTGTTTCCCACTGTTTGTGCAAAGCTAAGCTAACAGACATGAGATTGGTGTTGATCGTTGAGAAGCAGGGTCTAGTTTGAGCTTTCTAAACGTCTCCAATGGCTTCATTCAAATAACTGTTCAAGGCCCAAAAACAGGGTTGAGTATCAAATGTGTGGCCCCTCGGATTTATGTTGTGACCCCTTAAAAGGGGGCCTGAACCCTAGGTTGGGGAATCAGTAGACTAAACCATCCAACTGAGTAGAACTATAGATAACAGAAGCTCCATCTCCACCGGTTGCTACGGTAAAATGCTACTTAGGTATTAACTATCTAACAATGAGATAATGTACCGGTTTTTGCAATACAAGCACTTTCACATTTGCTGATATAAGTGCATTCTGCTAAAAGCAGGTTTGTTGTTTTTTTGGTTATAGAATGGGTGAAAAAAACAAACAAAAAAACCCCCCATTGTGTTGTTGTTCTCATTAAACTGCAGCCTCTCTGTCAGAGGCTGATATCTTTGGTTGTGACTCTCACCCGTGAGCAGTTCCTGTTCCTGTTCCTGTCCCCCCCCTGGCTGCTGCTGCTGAGGACAAATGGTAGACGTAGACACCGACGTGACATATAGTACTTTGACTGTCATTGGCTAGTAAGTTCATGCATATAGGTCATATCGTAAATACCGAGAGGTTGGAGCTGGTGCTTCCCCTTGGTTCAAAGCTCCCGCATCCTTCCTTGACGTCAACACTAACATGTGGTCCACATGTAAACAAAGCCAGCTGACCTGCCTGCTTCACCGCAGATGTTACCACGGTGTTCTTTTGGGTTATTATTGGTAGCAACTGTGGAAATTAAAAAAAAATTTTTTTTTTGCATCCGAGTTTGATATTTTGATGCAGCACCGAGTCTGTGACAGATGCGCACACACGCACACACGTCAATGATTGTCTGTTTGTGACAACAACTTTTGGAAATGAGGTGAAAGGTAAGACGTGAACGTGAGGATGGTCACATAGTTAAGCTATTGCGGGTGGAATGCTTTCATCGCTGCCAGCGTCGTCAACACACCCTACTTCCTGTTGAGTAATCTGTACATGTCAAAAGCCCACACATGACTACTACTATTATGTCAAGCTATCTGTGATTTCATAAGTGTACAGCTGAGAATTCACTGTGCATTTTATTAACTTTGCAGCAACTTGGCAACAAAACAATGTTGTTTCTTTAAAAAAACAACATTACATGCAGTCACATGATCAGAGAGGAACAATCTGCCCACAGTTCTGTCTTCCTAATATATATATATATATATATATATATATATCCTCTCTAAACATGTGTCTTATTATTTTTTTCCCCATCTTTTAGGTGGGGCTAACTTTTTGTTGAAATGGGAAAAATAGACCTGAATATAACTTTTTAACTGAATAATTATCAAAAACGTTTCACACAAAGCTTTAGAATGTCAGTCAATAGCTGCTATATACATGAAATGTTAAACTTCTTGCAGAGCTGGTTCGATCAAACCGTGTTGATCTTTCGTCCCGATTTAATTAATATGTACAATTTACAATAAGCGCCCTAATCCTGCCTTATGTTTGCACAACTGACAAATTTTCACTTCCATATTACTCACAATTGCCATTGCCTAGTTGTCAAAATAAAACAGGATGTCAGTCTAATTGAGTGGCGTGTCTGGTAATCTAGGAAAGTTTGAGAGGAGAGCTTTGAGGAATAGTGCAATGGGTTGAACTTTCAATATTAATAGAAACTGACGCATTGTGAAAGACGAGTTGGATCTCTTTCTTTTGATAAAGTCTTGCAATGATGAACTCTATAATAAATTACTGAGGTCTGCTTGTGTGTGAGCAGGAGCCAGCATGATAACAGTACTAAATCAATGTTGGCTCATCACTGCTGAGAAGTGACCCATTTCATCATGTGAGTTGACCCTGTGGATAGTTTGATCAATAATGATGCATCACATTTTAAGCGTTATATTTTGTGAGTCAAATCTGAATCTGCGACGTAATCTGTAACATTTTCTCCGTCAAATAAGTGTATTAGTACAATGTGTTCCTCTGAAGTAGAAGTACACAGTATGTAGTATCCTATACAGCTGAGCTACATATCGTTTTTAAGTGCTTTGGGGGCCTTTTTGAAAGCTATTTTGGGGGTACAATATGTCTAAATACTATCATTCAATATGTTTCTATGGCAATTTGTAGCGTTTTTAGTTGAGGGCCCCCAGGCTGAGGTTGCCTAACTTGCCTAACGGTAACGGTAGAGTCTGCCCCTGGGTTTCCCGTGCACCAGAGTGTATTTCACCGGTGTTTCTGACCGGGAGTAGCCGCGACTTGTGTGTGTGTGTGTGAGACGCAACTATGCCATGGCAGGTGTATTAGTCAGGACCCAAGGAAGCGCAGTGGTGAGTGTAAAGCCAAGGCCAAGCATTCAGCCCGTTCTGAACAGGCATATTTACACTGATAGATTAAAATGACAGACACACTTTGTGGTCTAGACGAGGTGTTGGCTAATTGTGCGTTCAATCACACAACACAGCAGTGCTCAGTGCGGACACACCTGGTGGAGATCTGCACTCGACTGAGACGCTAACATTTTGTAAAAGCACATTTGAAGTGATTTTAAAATGCATTTAAATGTATTCTGGAGGATCATCCTCAGAGGTCGCTTTTGGCCTTCTATAGCTATTTATCAATTTGGAAATTCTGATGAAAGTTTTTCATTATTTTAACATGATAGTCAGCTAAGCCACCATTATCGCTGTTTAGTCCCAAATGGGCAATTTCAATTAAAAACGTTCCTGCCCAGTGAAAAGTAAAAGTTTTACCAGGCTTCATTAACACATTAATATATAAATTGATTGGTTAATGATACATCATTGCAGGGTTCTGTACTAAGGACACACCTGTTGATCACTCCCGCATAAAACATGGATTAACCCTTCAAACACTGTGAGAATACCGAAATGAACTCTTCGTACACACTATTGTTTCTCTAAGAATTAACGGTCATTTTGCAAAGATGGACTGGTGTTACACAAGATCTGGGCAGTGATACTTGATCCTGTGTAGTCACCGCAAGTCACTTCTGCACGTCAGTTTAGTGTTTTTTCACAGTCATGTACGGCGAAAATAGCAGAAGTGAACTAAGATGTCGAAATCTTGGTGCACTTGGAGACAGATCATGTTCTGGTCCGTTTACCGTAGCTCAGGCGGTCTGGCTTCCCGTTACAACCCATGGTCCGGATATCCGGTGTTCCTTTCACTTAGAGGAGGAACTGTAATTAAACACGCCAAATCACAGTGTTAAAAATCACCATTTGAAAATATCAGTTTTCATTTTGGCTAGAAAGGCGACAACGGTTTAGCTACTTTTGAAAGAGTATTTCAGAGTTTCAGAGGCTCCTTGAAGACATTTTGACGTTTGGTCAGACTTGTGACAATCATTACAAAGTTGACGTTCATCTTTTGCTTTAGAAGTCGTCAATACTCTGAACAAAAAGTGTTTATATGATATAGATATAAGGGATGATGTGAAACTGTAACCATAAAGGTACAAAACAAAAAATGTCTGAAAGAGTACATACAGCTTCATGATCAAATATTTGTACACAAACCATTTCAGTATCTGAGGGTCCTAAATGACTGCAAGTCAATGCATGTTTTCTAAATTTGGGGTTATTTGATCATTAATTTAGCTCTGTTTATAAATGAATCATAAAGATTATAAAAATGTTTGACAAACTTTTACAAATTTAAAGAGGGTCGGTCCTAATAGAATATGTTCTATCTAGAATACAAGAAAATTTAAGTTGTATCTTCATTTATTTGAAGGTAATTTAAGCGATGAAAGGAAGAAATGTGCAAAAAAGACATAAAAGAGAGAAAACTAAACAGGACCCAGGATAGAACTTTGAGGTACTCCACAGGTTAACTGTGATCAGGTGGAATTAGAATGACAAACATCAAAACAGAAACTAACGGACTGGTGACTGTCAGAAAAGGACTGTCATTAAAGGATGACTTTGTTAATATTGTGTGTTTGTTATTGACAACCCATCCCATAAAAAAAAAAAAAAAAATTTACGCCCAAACACAATTAAAAACCCACCAATGAACCACACGGTTGCACTGGGTGACATGTTCCTTCACTATGACGAACTGCTTTCTTTTGAGTCAGTTCCACATACACCATCTTGTTGCCGTAGATACTCACTATAACACAACATATGTTTTGTTCTGTGGCTGATAACAGTCCACAACAAATACATATTTTATTCTTGTCTAAGTGAAGTTTGCTAAGTATGTATTTAGATAGATAGATATACACTTTATTCATCCCCAGGGGGAAATTATTCTGACCTATTTTTAAAGATTAATGTCTTAAGTAGGAACCAATGAGCTCAACAGACGAGGCAGAGAAGTCAGAGACGTACTGAGAGACAAACTAGAATAAAACACTGTTGGTTTTGGTCTTTTTATGAGATTTGTTGACTGTAATACAAATATTGAATATTGCCCACCATATCCTTTTTAGATGGATTGCAAACTAGGTCAGAAGCAAAGTTTAACCAAATTGGCAGAAAACAGTAGTAAATAGTTATGTGCTGATTTGCAATTTTGTAATTGCTGTGATGAATACGTTGATTGTACGTTATGAATGATTATCCTGTAGATTATTTTATTTCAATTTATCGTTTTGTCGTAAAAAAAAAAGCTAAATCTAATTTCCCACAGATCACGTGACATCCTAAAATGTCTTTCAAAACAAATCATAATTCAATACTTTAAATAGAAATAATTCAATACTTTTATTTGAGAAACTGAATATTTGACATTTTTGTTTAAAAAATGTATAAAACGGTGATTTGATTATCAAAATAGTTGCCAATTCATTTTCGGTTGATCGACGAATCAATGTATCGACACATTCTCGCAGCTCTTTACCACATATTCATTTTTTTGTCCAACCTTTTTCTAAATAACCTCATCCGTGGAGATGCAACAAACCACTAATCCATCTGTTGCTCACATTGCAACTGAACTACAACACACTGCTGTAGGTTATTCATGATGTAATAACAGCAACACATGTAGCGTCAGCTGACACATTGTCAAACTAAACAAGAAATACTGGAGCAAAGCCAAATTAATTAAACAAACATGTTAAATGGATGGTTCAGTTTTCATCATTCAACTTTTAAAAACAAATTAAATTAGAAAACAATCTAATGCTAAGCTGTAGAAAAGTGGATTGAGGAAGAAACAGCTAGTAATACGCACCAAAAGAACATTCTGACATCAAAATCTTCCATTTCTCAACAACTAGTACAGGGTGGACATTAGAGTGACAGGTGTGTGTGTGTGTGTGTGTGTGTGTGCGCGTGAGTGTGAGTGTGAGTGTGTGTGTGTGTGTGTGTGTGTTTGTATTGCCTTATCAGAGGAGTTTTTTAGGAGGCCAGTTGGCCTGTGGAGGGGCTGTGATGCAACGAGCAGTTTACGGACAGACACTGCCCATTGACGGTAAAATGTGGAAAGAGGGCCGGGCTAAACTTTCAAGAAAAGAGGTCATCCTGTGTGGGAATTTCCCTCTCTCCTGTCAGCATGTGAGCCAGAAGCAAGGGAACGACTGCATCGGGGCTCCAATAGGAAACGGGGGGGGGGGGGGGGTCATCGAAGACAGAAATGCAGAGAATGCTTAAATGAACCTTTGCCAACACTTGACGGGTACGACGAGAGCGAGAGGAAAAGTGCTGAGAAGAAGTCACAACAATGGAGTGCTGGATGTTAAATCATTAACACGTTATATGACACATTAATTGTCTCTGCGGTTTTCTTAATTACGTTTTTAAAATACCGACAACTTTTCTTGAAAGTTGTAAAAACAAAAAAAAGACACGATCAATGTTTGGTGGCACTGTTTTGCACCCAGTGAGGCCTAAAGCTAAACCACAACTATCTACAGCTATTGTGATGTTCATGGGGGATAACAATGTCTTATTCAAATGTGGGTGTAGCATTCTTCAAGCGGTGATGTGTTGGAAAGGGAGGATATTGCACAACAGTTAAAAGCTAAAGTGTTCCATCATTGAGTGTGTTGAAACATCCACTGTGTTCAAAATGTCATCTTTCAATGCACAAAACGGCAACAGTTGTTATACTTTATTTAAAGGGGATATATAAAGTGACTTTTTCAATGATAATAAAGTAAATGTGTCCACAGCTATGGAGGTGTTTTTTTTTTTTTTTTTGTTGCTCTTTTTTTCTGCTGAGTGGGAAAAACACACCCCACCCTGAATTGTCACGGATCACCTACAAATCCCACCATGCCTTTTTCTTTATCCTCTCTGTCTGGGGTTTGCTCGTTTCAGACAGATACGTTTCGTATTGTGCAGTGAAACACACACACACACACACACACACACACACACACACACACACACACACACACACACACACACACACACAGTCTATATCGGCTTGGTAAATTCCACTGCAAACAAGTAGTCGACTTATCTACCACGTCTGGTGTAACCTACTTTGTAACTCCCATATTTTGAACTTCTTCATTTTCTGCCGAATGTGTTCCACTTCAGGTTAAAAAACGAGGTTTGCTAAGGATTATCGGTATCTCGCCTCGCAGCCAGGTCCTCCGGGCTGTTGAAGCGTGACCCGAGGTGGTGTGAGGAGGTTTAGTTGCTGATTAATTTCTATGCAACCTTGAACCCCTCTCCGGGCCAGTGGACCCAACAGACTATTGACAGAGCAGTGTGCTAAAGATAAAGCTAACATTTCTGTGCTACGTGCAGTGTGACAGATGTCTTTTTCTTTTCTCTTTTTTTCTCTCCCCTTTTCTTTTTTCGCTGCCCTCAGCAGTATCGTTTCAGTATAAATTGGTTGAATGTATTTCAGGATCTGAGGACTTTTGTGTCAATCAATGAGTAAACAGAGGAATGCGTTACGTTGACATAAAGAGCTACAGAATAGTATGGACAGTCTATGAGGAGTCCTTTCACTCTTCTATTGTGTTATTCTATATTATTCTATTGTATGGCAATAAAAAACAATTTCCTATAACCCTTATTTTATATTCAGAAACAGGAGGTTTCTGTCACCGTATAACTGCACTGATCAAACCACTGAATGCCATGTTTTGCTTTGTGGAAACACCAAATAATAATGTATTGTGATGGTGATCTGAGACATTATTCAAATGTCTTTAGCCTCACTGGTGAAGACTAGATGATTAAAATTCACTCCATGTACAAAAACTAACATCACGTCCATTCATCTTGTTGATGTCTCTTTCAATTTTTTTGGGCATATTGGTCTGAATTAAAAGATTGCAAATGTGCCTCAATGTCGAGCCAGTATTCATCCGCAATATGTTCTAATTGAAACACATCAGTACACAGCCTGACTATGAGTGTGTGAATGTTTAAGGCGAGCACAACACCCCTGTCTGCACCTTCTTCAAAAAAAAAGGACAAAAAAAAGGAAGTTACAAATGTAATTGTTTAGACAAAGTATAAATCTGTTTAATTCAATAAAATATCAAGTACATTTAAAGCATTTAACCATTTAATATTAAATAATTTGACTTATTTCATTCATTGCCAATACTATTACAAAGAGTTGCATCATTTCACTGCAGCACAACTCTTCCCTTTAACAACCATTGCTCCAGATACACAAAAATGTAGAAATTCACTCGCACGTATGTAAAATATGCACCGAAATACTGCATACACAAAATTACATCTGAGAATAAAAGCTACGGTGACATGTGAAGAATCGTGATTGATTGCGCAATCCATGCACCCACTCCTTCAGTCCCATTGAAACTGTCCCTGTAAACTGGTGGTCGCTGTCTTCACCCGTGAAGCGTACCGTTTTTTGTTTTTTTTTCGTTTTTTTTTTTCTTCCAACACTTGTTCAGTGGATCACCTCCAGCTCTAAAGTCCATCGATGATTTAGACAAGCAGCCAAGTGGTGCGCGTGGAGTCTCTGTGGCTGAGGTCTCTCTAACATTGTCCGGTGGCAGAGAGCAGGTTGCGCAGGGTGGCCAGCTCTCTGGACAGCTGCTCCACGCGCTTTTGTAAACGATCGTTCTCTGCGGCCAGTTCCAGCACTTTGTGTTGCGTCTCCATGTTGCGCACTTTGGCTTTGTCCCTGCTCTTCCTCACGGCGAGGTTGTTCCTCTCGCGCCTCACCCTGTACTCGTCGCTGTCCTTGTCCAGGCGTTTCTTCGCTTTCCCGGAGGACATTTTGCCACTGTGCGACGGTGACCTGCTTTTACCTGAAGGGGCAGGTGTGCCGGGCGGGCTGGAGCAGGTCGAGGACGCAGTGGAGATGTTCCCAAGACTGCCGCTGGTGGACTGGTAATGAATGTAGAAACCGGGCGAGCCGTTCTCCATGTTTGCGTCTCTCTGGCTGTCGTCTCTCTCCGCGGCAGCAGCTCTGTAGCGGCTCCCGGTGAGTTCAGGGCTGAGCACGCTGTCCACGCGGGTCTCCTGCAGCTCGGTGTAACCCAGCGCGTAGGGCTCCCTGGGGTCCCTCAGGTTGTCGCACTGGCTGCTCTCCAGCTCGGTCAACAGCGAATAGTTCTTGTAGTTCTGTAGAGCCGCAACTCTCTTGAGCTTGTTCTCCGCCAGGAAATCTGAGAAAACGTCCCCTTGCTGCTGCTGTTGCGGCTGCTGCTGCTGCTGTTGGTGGTGGTGGTGGTGGTGCGTCTGCGCCGCCAGTGGCGGACAGTGCAAAGCTGAATCCAGGTAAACGCTGAAGTCTATCGCTCTCTCCCGTTCTTCGATGCCCAGCTCCGTCATCGAGTCGCCGACCCTCCAGTACGAGCCGCTGCTGATGGGACTGATAATGCTGTCTCTACTGTGGATAGCAAAGCCGCCCTCGTCGTAGAAGCCGGCCACTTCCATGGATCTTAACACCCGCCGGATTGAAGGAGCATGGAGGGCTGAGATGAGACGCCCAGATTGTTTTGGATTCAGTTGCCTCAGTTGCGAAATGGCTGAAGTGTCTGAATACAACGAGTTTTAAATGTCCCGTGTCACCGCCAGTGACAGCACGCAGTGAAACTACTTTGAAGGAGCTGCGCTCATGTATTGGGAGGGATTGACAAGTCTTCCTGTCTCGGGGGGTTTTATTAGACGCGCGGGGCGGGGCTTTAGTTGGGCAGGTGTGTGACGCGCAGCGCAGAGCCAACCGGACAACATGTGCTGGTTTTGGAGGATCTTTCCTGAATGTAACTGTTCGTGTTTATATGTTTGGTTGGTTTCTTTTTGTGGCATTCGTGACGCTTAGTTGTGGTATAGACTTGGAGTGCAGCAGCAGATTGTTCCTTTATTGGTTTTCATAACGAAACTGAGACAACACAAATAAAAAGTGAAAATACAAACCAACGCCTACATTTTACGGTCACAACAGAATATCTTTTAACCAGCATGTGTTGACAACACGTCCATTACCGCCCTCTAACATTCTCATCGCATCCACTCCACAATAACGGAAGAAAGAAAAAAAATCCGACTCAGGCGGCAACCGAGTTCATGCGTAATCACGCCATAACAACGAGGCTCGCGAAAGCAGCTCGAGACACATCTCCAGACAGCTGTTTCCCCACAACACAAACAGAGACTAGTTCAAACCAGTTTGTTGTTGTGTGGTCAAACTGTACAAGATGACACATCCACTCCAACACTGTATGAGGGTCAGGGTGGGTGTTCGGCTTTTAGTCAGTCTGGTTTATGACTAAAACTCTGGAAGGTGTTTTCTTAAAAGGTCTAAAAAGATTTTCTATAAATGCCTCAATGATCTTCACGACATTTGGCAATAAGGAGCTCACAAACAGGTGATAAGAACCGGAAACAGTGACTTGGCTCAGGTGCCAAAACAGGTCTTTGGTATCACACACACGCACAGTTGGTTTCATGAGCCTCGATGCGCGCAGGCTGCTGTCAAATGTGTAGTCAGAGCAAAGTGAAGACGTTTTATTATACGGCTTTACTGCCACCTTGTGGTGAGTTTTAAGAATGTGCACAAGCGGCATTATATCAACAGAGATAATATAAATGTTTAGGACATGTGTAGCTCTACATAAACGGTTTCACTGGTGCGCAGCCAACGGCCACTTGTGTCTTAACAACATTTCTTGTCTTTTTCCGAGTGATAAGACCCCCTCCCCCCCATACATACACACACACACACACACACACACACACACACACACACACACACACACACACACACACACACACACACACACACACACACACACACACTTTTACCAACATGTGCATGCACCGGTGTTACAGTTTATTCTGTGACTCAGTAGAGTTTGTGACTTTAGTCCTGTATTTATGATTTTTTTTGATGAATTGATGATTTACTCATTTCCTGACATTAACGCAACAACATTAACGCTGCATACCATTAGACAACAGAGGCATCTGGTCATACCAGACTAAATGAGTCTGTCTGTGGTGAATTTGGCGTTCTAATGCTTATGAATAGCACTTTTAATTTTAATTGAAGTACAAAGTGTCGATAATTCGTGCACTATTTCGTAGCCGTTAACGCCTCACCTGTCGATATGTTGTCAAACGTTCGGCCTTCTCCATAACCTGGATGAAGCCGAAGCGTCACAGAATGTGACGGGTGACAGATGTCGCTGTAACACCTCCTGTTGGGTTGTTTGATAACGTGTATAATGTTACAGAGAGAGAGAGAGAGAGCTCCATCTACTGTTCATCCAGCAGAGCGGTCACCACACAGGACGGGTGGAGTCAGGAAATGCGGTCTTTGCCCTCGTAAACCGCCCATTGGTCACTCGGCCGTCTCTGGAACATTTTCCTTTACGCTGATTGGCTGCCGCGCTCAACGGCTTTCACGTGATTGGTTGAAAACGTTACGCTGTCTGTGGGCCGAGAACTAGATGATTCCGTTGGTTACTGACTGCGAGTACACAGAGAGAGAGAGATTGAAGGGGCTGGGCCCACAGTGGAGAAATGGCGAGAATGGTGAACGCGAGCGGGTGTGGAGTGGAAACACAGAGCACGGAGCCGGAGGCACCGGGCCGGGGTTCGGCCAGATGGGGTCCACAACACGCCGGTGCTCAAGAACTGGCCACTTTGTACTCCCCAGGTGAGTCGATAAGCAGCGGCTCCGTCCCGGTTCAAGTGGCCACGAGCGACAGGCTTTAACACAGCGTAGTTGTTACCAAGTAACGTTAGCAAACTGGAAAAGGACAAACTTGTAAAATCACGCCAAGAGGAGCCTGCTTGTCTTGAACTGCTAACATTAAAGAACAATGAGCGACGGCTCTGTGTCCCACAGTCCCACTTCTGTTGTTACTCAACAGGAATCATGTGAGATTGAGGTCGAGTCTTGAGTCTCAGTCGCAGTTGTCCTCTTGACATTTGGAGCGTCAGGAGGGCGAGAAGGATCCCTTTAAAGTCTCCTTTGGGCTCTGAAGCCGGAGCTGCTGTGACCTTTCATTACAGTGTTGTCTCTCAGAGAGCGATGCAGAACCATAAACTAATCACATCTTAGCCCGTCCACTGTGTTCAGGTGACTTTATTTTGTAGCCCACTTTGGTCACGCATACTATTTAAACTCAATGCACGAAGTGAAAGGCCTCCACGCCCGGTGTACGAATACGTGATACCTTTTTGAGCTGCTCATATCAGTCGAGGAGCTTATCCCACAGCTCTGATTTTATAATATGGTGATCAGACTTTTATTTATCTATTTAGCCACTAAGACTGTGGGTGTTTCAGGTCATGTAACCAGCAAAGTGCAGAGGAATGTCGTAAGGAAGCATCTGATGGTTTAATCGTGTCGCCTAGTTTACTAATCTTTGGATAGTTTGGATCGTACTATGTCACATCGTGTTCAGGTGATACGGAGTGCAAGACATAATGTGACTGATAGTTGTATCAGGAACGTTATGTTTAAAAGAACTTCTGCTCATGTGTTGAATCGTACTAATACGTCCGCTCGTGTTTTTATTGAAGGCAAAAGACGTCAGGAGTGGCTGTGTGTCGCCCTCTGCTTCTCCCTCATGGCCTTCAACTTCATTCACCTTCTTGCCAATTTCCACCTGGGTCATCTGTGGTACATCCTGTTGAGCATTGGTAAGTGCTGACTGAAGCATTATCTGAGCTACAGTCCAAACAAAGTGTTGTTTGTTCTCTCTTTAGCCCGTTTTTGAATGGTTTTCTCATCCTGTTTCTGTGCTTCTCTTCTCCTCAAACTCCTTTTTTTTTTTCAGTGGCGGGAATACTCACTGCAGACTTTGCATCGGGGCTGGTTCACTGGGGGGCTGATACGTGGGGATCAGTGGATTTACCCATCTTTGGAAAGGTAACATATCATAATCATAATCATAATCTTTTTTTTTTTTTTTTTTCTTTCAAAAAGGACATTTCCTGCATTCACAGTGCGTATTTCATTCTTTTCAGGCCTTTATACGACCATTTCGAGAGCACCACATCGACCCCACGGCCATTACCCGTCACGACTTCATCGAGACCAATGGTGACAACTGCATGCTGACCATAGTCCCTCTAGCAAGCATGGCCTTCAGCTTCCTCACCCTCTCCCCCGGTGAGTTCAGCACCAACAAACCGGATCTGACATTTTCTTCCGTCTTGATTTTGCTAAACCGTTCCTTCCATTCAATGTTCATGCGATTTCAACGACCATACGCCGAACAAATGAGTTGTTCCTTGTCTCCTTTTTTTGCAGCGGAGATTTACCATTTCTACCCCTGGTACTGCTACTTGTTCGCATTGGCCATCTTCGTGACCCTAACCAACCAGATTCACAAGTGGTCGCACACGTACTTCGGCCTGCCTCGCTGGGTCGTGTTCCTGCAGGACTGCCACGTCATCCTCCCCCGCAAGCACCACCGCGTCCATCACGTCTCCCCCCACGAGACGTACTTCTGCATCACCACAGGTTTGTCTTTGTTGCAGTTATTACGGGGCTCAAACCGGCCTGTAGGTAATGCTCTGAAGGGGGACAGGCGGGTTTGTCATCGAGCTTTGTCTCTCCAGGTTGGCTGAACTACCCTCTGGAAAAGCTGGCTTTCTGGAAGAACCTGGAGGATCTTATCCAGGGCGTGACGGGAGAGAAGCCCAGGGCGGACGACCTGAAGTGGGCTCAAAAAGTCAAGTAACGCCGCAGGCTACCTGCACCCTACCTCAGACGGCCCTGGCTCCATCCAGGCTTCACCCCCCCCCCCCCCCTTTTTTTTTTTTTTGTTTTGGCCTCACACGAACTGTAATCTATAGACAGAAAAACTAACAAACACTTTCTGATGCCATAGCTTTAAGTCTCGCACATTTTGTCGGTTCTTCAAGAGGAGGCCTCTGTTGATGGAATTTTTTTTTTTTTTTTCACAAAACGCAATATATCCTAAACTCTTTGTACGTCTAAAAACAACTCATCACTTTTTTTTTTTTTTTTTTTTTTAAGGTGATTTGCAAATGCGTTTGCTAAGAAGGTTTATTCAAATACTTTACAGTCTGATACAGATTACTTGTGAATCGCTTTCAAGGAGATTAAAAGATTTCTCTCCATGTCAGAACATTTCAAACAATCCCAAAAAAAAAAAAAGAATACTTGAAAGAATGAACGCTCACTGAGACGACTGTTCATTTGCAGAGTGGATAAGACGCGTTATATTTAGCACTGCTTCTTATTGTCTGTGGATACGTCTGTGCGTCTCATCGAGGGTCGACTTGATGGGCGGGTAATACAGACGGATTTAGGCCAATGCAAGTAGTGGAGCAGGGGTGGTGTTGGATTCTAATGCGGTTGGCTAAAAAACAAAATGGTTAATTGCTGTTACATTTGTTGATTTTTCTTGCACATTCGGGATCAGCTTGCACGCTTTCGGGGCTGTTTTGGTGACGACAATATTTGATAGTTTAGTCAATTTTGAGACTCCAGTTGCAAATGGAAGAGTCGATGCTCCTCTAAAGCCAAAATCATCCCTCCAGGATGCTAAATGTGAGTGACAGCTCAAGAGAAACGGGTTTTAATTTACACAAACCAAAATACACAAACGACCAAATTGCTCCTATTGCTGTCAGATCCTAAGCTGTTATTTTGATCGGAAATTTGTTATCTTACCTTATCTGGCCATTGGAACAGTTTTACATTTATGTCTTTTGATAATGGAGGAAAGATTTTTTTATATCATTTGATTTGAAAAAGTGGCATTGAACTGTGTGTAACTGTCGTCAGCGTTGATGCTAGGTCGTTAGAAATTTGGGTAAATCCGCACGCATCGTGCTGAGTCAGCCCGGCCCAACTGACGAGTCTCTTCGACGGTCAGCTGTCCTCTGAAAAGGCTTTTTAGTTTTTAATTTGACTCCTGGTAAACAAACGGGGTTTGCAGGAAAGAGGCAGACGCGGTTCTGTCAAGCTG
Source organism: Cebidichthys violaceus (assembly GCF_023349555.1). Classification (NCBI taxonomy): domain Eukaryota; kingdom Metazoa; phylum Chordata; class Actinopteri; order Perciformes; family Stichaeidae; genus Cebidichthys; species Cebidichthys violaceus. Next base: position 391,627 of record NW_027176816.1, read on the forward strand.
CCTGACGCACCACGGAAGCAGCACTTGTGTCCTTTCTGTCGCCGTTTTGTTTGCTGCACTTCTTTGTGTCGTCGCAACCGTAAATTCTGTCTTTCTGGGATTCGTGTCTCACTTAGTGAGACGCAGATGCTCCAAAGTTATGGGCCAACAGTGTGTAACATTGTTTTCATTGCTTCACTCCGAGAGATGATGTTGTTAATCGATTCGTCGGATGATTGTCTTTTTCTTTCTTTCTTTTAAATGCTTAAGTCAGTGATTTGTAAATGTATTGTGCAGCGAATAACTATGCAGTGTAATCCGAGGCCGTTAACCATATGTCTTAACTCATCTGTTTAGGTTCAAATGCCTTTTTCTTTTTCTACAACTTAACACACAGTTGCCATTTTAGCGGGAGCTTAAAAAATGTGCTTCTTAAACAGCATGTGTAAAATGACATGTGCCAACAGGAGCTAAGAATGCATTACGACACGTGATACTCTGGGTCACCAGCTTCCCTTTGGGTTCGTGTGCATCACTCTGTCTGTGTAGCTTTGTGCTCGTTCCATATGAAGTCGATTGTGCTGCTTTTTAAAAGATGACACCCCCCCCCCCCCCCCCCCCCAATTTTTTTTTTGACCAAGTGGTTCCAGGGTTTGATGAAAATGTTCTCTAATAAATCCTTTTCAGGTTTAAATTGAAGGAGCTAACCTTTCTGTTGGTCGGGTCGACCAGCTGAAAAAGCTGAATTAGTGAGCTTGATAGTGTACTTATAGTATAGTTCATTTTGACGCCAAAATTATGCTTTATATGATGTAATATTCCAGTTTTTGAATCCCTCATACTTGATTATATATATTGGTCAACAGCAGAAACACACTGCAGATTAACGAGTGCTTGTAGAGTATTGAGAGAAGCAGTTTTGTGTGTGTTAGGTAGCGTAACGCTAGTCAAGTGATGCTATTACTGTCAATGCATCAAAGGTTAAGGCTTGTGTGGAAGTTCTACTTTTGTAGTTTTTTTTTTTTTTAGTTTTTTTTAATCCGTTTTAAACAAAATATAGTTCTGGAATGTCGACTCATTCACATCAACGTAGACAGACAACTTGTTTTATGAATTGGAGATTGTGCCGTTGGCTCTAGAGGATGTTTTGGAACTTCAGCAAATTGCTTTTTGTGATAATATAAAAGTAATAACTTTCGACATCATTTCATGTTTTTAAATACAACATTAAAAGATAATGGTTAGAAAAGCTAGACGTGCCATAATTACTTTGGAGATTGACAGAACTGACAACCTCTTCTGAATATATTTGGTGAGCTCAGAAGGAAGCCGCCACATAACAACGTTAACTTGGATACAGACTCGCCATAGTCGCTTTTTGTCTGGTTGTGAGTATAGATCTAACATGCATTAACTTATTCTTATTCTTCAGATGATCTCAGGATTGTGGTTAAGTAGGTTATTATGGAATTGTGAAAAAAACAAAAAAACAAGTTAAGGCCTTTTTTAATAGATAAAAGTTGTTTAAGTCACTCTGTTGGATAAAAGTAGCCGGATGATTTAAACGGGTTGAAGGTTCCGTTGTAACCGTGTATCAGTGCAGTTAACTCGGCCTCTTGTTATCAAGGTAGAATTAGTGATAAAGCTGTGTTTGGGTTTTCCTGTTTCAGAGACGGGCGTCAGTGGATTTGAAGGGTATTTTGTGACGATGTGTGGTTAACTTAAATACTTTCTCTTTGGGGAAACTGTGAAAGCAAATGAAGTTGTTAAACGGGGGTGGGCAGTACGTTCAACCTGCGGTGTTTTGAATCACCTTCGTAATGATCCCTGGTCTTCTCATTGAACTGCCTTATCCTCTCCCTGATGGATTCACCGGAGTCCTTTGCCAGAGAAATAGGAAAACAATTTTATTGACGGACTTAAATTTGCCCTTCACTCGCCTCTCTATCTTCTGAGGTAAGACCCACACCTTATGGATGTCGTAGTTGGTTATGTATGCTGCTGATGATGGAGGTTTCGATATCAGAATAATGCCTTGATGCCTTTTTGTTGTCTTCCATTTTGGGAGACTTACCATGTATGTATTAAACTGTATTTATAAATAATCTAAATAAAAGGTTGATAATTACTGCTACCTGTTTTTCTCTAGCTCATTTATTTCTGTAGCTTTATATATTCCTCTCTGGATTACTGTCTCATAGATTACATTAAAAACTCTCACTTACAGGACGTAATGTGCAATATAATGGTATTACTATCATGAATATTCTGTATTAACCACGCCTAACTTTTTAAAAATCTGATACTGTACTTACAAATCTATAAGCAACCCCACCTAGACTGATACTAACTGTTGATTTTGGCCTTATTGTTATTATCATAGACTTTTATTTGCACTCCTCCCACTTTGTATTGCAACCGCTGCACAACAAATTCCCTCTGGATACATACAGTTATCTTAAATGATTAGGATAATCATCCTTTATATTGTTAACTTTCCTCTTGCTCTCTCTGCACAATCTCTCTTCTAGAAGCCTGCAGCCAGAGCAGAGTGCCATGGGAGTTTTTAAGGGAGACAAATGCACAGTTGCAAGTAATAAAACGGATTAACGGAGTATTGCAAATGTTATTGGACGCTCTTTCCCCACTATGACGAGTTAAAATGTCTGCTATGAACAGGGCCTATACATTATTAATAAACGTGCGGCCTATTGGGAAGGCCTTCTTCTTTCAGGCCTATTTAATCCAGCCGTGTTCTCCCTGCTTTTGATTTGTTTTGATGTATTAATCATATGTAGCCTACGAATAGTTTGTGTATTTCAAATTCAAATTAAATAGTGATACCTGTCTTCACACACTTTTATGTTTTAGTACAATACTTAACAGTTTAGTCTTTGCATAGCATTCAATTCCTTTTAAATTGATTTTCTAACTCGCCACAGGGACAACAAAGGAAGCGCTGCTCTGCGTTTGTTCCACGCGCACGCACATTGGCCACAAGCAAAGCGACGTGCGCGCCTCCGCTGTGTGTAGCGACAAGATGGCGGTCGCCGCCGGATCAGGTAAATGTACGAGAGAAATACATCACAATCATAAACGGAACAATCGGCCGAACGAAATATCCAGTTGTAGCTATCGAGTTTCGCAATGACGTTGCATATCTACCGCCGCGCGAGCCGTGTGAAAATGTGCACGCAAACCTGACGTTGGGGCTTCTGGAAGCTTCTGGAGGGAATGAATAGGAAGCGATGCTACGAGCTAAGCTAACGTAACTTAAGTTAGAAAGGGCAACGAGATGCACTGACACTGCTAACCAAGAAACCGTGATGTGTGTTGAGTTTCATCGGTCGGGCTCGCGAGAGGCCGGTGATATTGAGCCTTAATTGCTGCACCATCTGGTTAGCGTGACTGTGTTTGTTTGCACGGCTCGGTTTAACGGTGCAGCTCTTCATAATCTCACCGCAGAGGCCAAATGATGCAGCAATCGTCGAAGCCAGATGCCCAATTTGGGCACAACGAGAACCGTCTTGCTAGTAGCAAAAAAAAAAAGGCGGATGAGAGAAAGCCCGTCAAACCGCGGCGTTCCTCATTCTCCGCTCACGTCGTTGTGTGTCTGAATGAGTCACGAACCCATACGCTCATAACTGCAAGTCATCGCTTTCGGCAGACGCTCTTGTAAATGTACATTTTTGCTCGGTTTTGGTACCTAAAATGAACTTGTGTTGAAGTGTGTCTGTGAGCACGGTCTGTTTTTGTCCACAAACAGTTGTTAAAGTCCCTCGCAATTTCCGGCTCCTGGAAGAGCTGGAGGAAGGCCAGAAAGGTGTGGGAGATGGGACGGTGAGCTGGGGTCTGGAGGATGACGACGACATGACCCTAACGCATTGGAGAGGGGTGATCCTGGGCCCCCAAAGGGTGAGTGCTGCCACTGTTCTTAAAAGCACTTACACGAAGGACTGTGCAATGAGGATGTAAGTGGCTGAAGAGGTGAACAGGTTGTCATGGTAGTGTACCAATCAGGAGGATGGAGTGTAATGAATAATGCTACAGTAGTTGTGAAAGTGAATTAGAGACATAAATAATGTCTCAAATAATAAAACATTTAAGTAAAGACAAAATATAATATCGCAAGATGACAGGAAGCAACAGGTAGCACACCGTAAAGCACATAAACAAAAAAATAAATAAAAAAATAATTTTATCATTGATTTTTCAGATGCAAAATGTAGTATTTACTTTTGTGTGCTGGTGAGATTCTCTTTGAAAATGCTTAGTTTTCTTTACTTTTGGTGTGTGTGTGTGTGTGTGTGTGTGTGTGTGTGTGTGTGTGTGTGTGTGTGTGTGTGTGTGTGTGTGTGTGTGTGTGTGTGTGCGCGTGCGTGCGTGCGTGCGCTCACCTCTCCTCTACCCGTCTCTGTTCACAGACGAGCTTTGAAAACAGGATGTACAATCTGAAAGTTGTATGCGGGCCAGAATACCCGGAGTCACCACCGTTTGTCAAATTTGTGACAAAGATAAACTTGAATGGCGTGCACACCTCCAGCGGTGAGGTACGGAGATCTTCTAAACCAGCTGTTCTGCTTCTGGCTCCATTACTCAACTCCGGGTGCCTCGGCGTATCTTTTGAAAGAGATGCTGCCCGTCCTTACTTGTTTCTCTGTGCCGCAGGTGGACGTGAATGCGGTGACGGCACTGGCCAAGTGGCAGAACTCCTACAGTATCCGGATGGTGCTGCTGGAGCTGCGACGGCTCATGACCTGCAAGGAAAACACGAAGCTTCCTCAGCCGCCCGAGGGCCAGATCTACAACAACTGAGCCCCTGCTACTTTTGCCTCCATTGAACCCCCCCCCCCCCCACAACTCTTTTTATTTTGCTTTCATCCCTTTATCCCCATCCTCTCCGCCATGTGATGTCCCACCTCATGCCAACACCTTGACTGAGCGCACACACACACACACACACACACACACACACACACACACACACACACACACACACAGTTGAAGATGTATACAATAACAGACACATGCAAACATACACACACACATATCTGTACACACAGCAGAAGACTGAAGTCCACAGTATTAGATACATACAGACCTATAAATAACAGGTACAGGCAAATATATGTACACACACACACACACACACACACACACACACACACACACACACACACATATGTAAACACACACTTGTTGAGCATTCATGAAAATCATTCCAGCCCCCCCCCCCCCCCCCCCCCCCCCCTCCCCCCCTCATCACTGGAGCTCTGGGTGGACTCGCTGTGACGAGGCAGGCGGAGTCCTCAGTCCACTCCAGACGTGATCATTTGAAATACTGTACATGTTACTAATCTTTTTTGTTTTTATTGTTTGTTAAAAATGCAGATTGTACAATAACATAAATAATCTTATTGAGTGTACCTCTTTTGTGTGTTGCCTTTTTTGTAACATAAAAAAAAAAAAGGTCACTTAACGTGTTCGCACGTAGTTCACTGAACGGGCCGTCGGTTATGAGATAATCGTCTTTCCAGATCTACAAATGAAACCCTCATCGTTCATTTGACGTGGCAAATAATATGAATGTGTTGTCATGTGACCAGATTGTCCAAAGTGAACATTGTGTATCTGTACCACTACATCTGATAGTTCTATGCAGAGTATGCACATCTACTGGAGGTCTGCAGAAGCCCCAGTTTAAACCCCTGCTTGAGTGTAGAAGTGACATCGGCTGCCTCTTCTGGGGACGTCGGAGCAGTTCGTCTTTGCTGCTTCATGTGACCATATGTTTTACTTTCTCCACTTCTTTCATAAATCTTAATTCATGCTTTTCATGCATTTGTGTTGTTGTAGTTCACTACGTGTTCAAGTCATGGAAGGTTATATGGAGCATTTCTACATAACGACTTGTCTTCTGTTCAGTGGTCATTCATCTAACTTAGCACTTAGAAGCCATGTTTATTCACTTCTCTAAAGTGAAATAAGATTTATGTGACGCTAACTTGGCTTCATAGAGTTCTTCTCATAACTCTTCTTACTGGCATCATTTCTGCTTTTTGGTAAAATATTTTTAATTTGACATTTTAGTCAGGTTTGCTGTGGTAGAATAAGTACTCAGATATTAATTTAAGTAAAAGTAGCAATAAAAAAATACTTTGCTAGTAATAGTAATAGTAAAGTAATAGTCCTGCATTCAAAGTCTTACTTAGGTTCAAATATTACAACTATATTAGTGTGAACATATACTTAAAATGTCAAAAGTAAAATTACAGAATGGCCCCAAAACTATATACATATCACTGGATTATCACTGGATTATGATCGATCACTAATGTTGCAGCCGGTAAAGGTTGGGCTCATGTTTATGTGGTAGTTTAACCTATAATTATACATCAAACATGTATTAGTTGATTTAGATTTTGTATTAATAATCTGTAATAATGTCATAAATACAACAGCGTGACAAAATGTAGTGGAGTAGAAGTAGTAAGTAGCATAAACTTGTACTTGAGTACTTAACATTCCGTTATCAGGTGTGTTGACATTAGGCCTCGTATGAGAACAACTTGTACAAATAGATCCATTCTTCAGAGGCCTGGAGGAGGGAGCTCTAAGAATTTGCAGCATTCACCAATTTCCTGCCTGTCGATGAAATGAAGGACATGAAAGAAGCGACATAGTGTCGGTGGTGTGTCTATTTAGAGCGGTGGTGGAAGAGAACTAAAGGAGGTACTTGTACTGAACCTGGATATTTACATTTTTATGTGTCTTTTATTTGACATCAGTTACTTTGCAGATTTAGAATATTAATACAAAATATAAATCAACCAATACATTGAAATAAATGTATTATTTTCGGTTAAGCTACCTAACGAAATATTAAGTTCAATTAGCTCCGCCTTTACCAGCTGCGACATGAATCCATCACTAATGATATTCCATTGATATTACTCTGACATGAGCCATTCTGGATAATGAGTACTTTTACTTTTAATACTTTTATAGGTTAGTATATTGTGATGCTAATACATTTGTACTTAAGTAAAATTGTGAAAACATGGGTTTTACTTGTAACAGAGTATTTCTACACTGAGATATTGTTTCTTTCACTTAAGTAAAAAACTAAGTGTCTTTATTTACATTAAGAGTATCACATATAGGTCTACTGCTGCTCAGTGGATTTAGTGTTTTTAGCAAAATTGGGTCTTTTTAATCCAAGGTCGCCTTGCAACAAGACTTTTATTTTGAAAGTTTTTACTATTTCCAAAGAAACAGATTTTACATTTGAAGGCAAGTTACCCTCACAATTGTTTAAGCTGCATAAATGACTGACAGTGACGGATGTTAAATGGCATCAGACAATAAACTCATTAAATAGCCAAAATATAATGTCAAATACACATAATATATAATACATACATATATATATATACATATATATATATATATATCTTTATGTGTATTTGACATTTGTAATGATTGTATTGCCTCATGCCTGTCCCTTTTTAAATACCTTTGTAATCAGATGTTGCTTTATAAGTGTTGTATAAATAATCTTTATTAGTAGTGTAACATTGCAGTGCTAAATGTCACTGGGGTTGTGCTGAAATTACACCATGAGCTCCTCTAGTAGATAAGTCTGATGTGAGTTGTAAAAGTCCACAGGCCAGAAAACTAGTTTGTTGGTTTCAGGAAAATACGTCTGTGGAAAAAAATAGCGAGTGGGCGTGTTGTGGAAAACGCTGTTAAAGTGAAAAGCAGAACTGAGAACATGTGACGCAAAGAACAATAGGCAATAACAGCTGTCTGTCAGACGATGAGCACAAAGAACACCTCCTGATGCAAACACTGACTGTAATGTCATGACATTTTAACACGTCATGTTGTCAGGAGGAACTGATAGCGGCTGCATTCCATTTAGCTGAGTCTGTTATGGACTCGTGTTTATGCTGGTTTACTGGGACACGTACTGACATACAGTGGCATTGTTAACGATACTTCTTACATCTGTGCTCAAGTCCAAATAATAGGTAAATAAAATACACAGAGTCTGAAGTGAGCCGGTACCATAGTCCTGTTCTGAGTATTGTCACATGAGTGCGCTTACTTCTTTTTGGTTCTATAGCTTAATGCTGAGACGATTCCTTTCATTTTATTGTAGCATATATGCAATATTATAGTTATACACGATTAGATCTGTATTGATAGCTACATAAAAAAAGTTCATATTAACCCTAATTAAACCCCTGTTTCCTGTGAAATGTCTCCACAACTACTGGATGGACTGCCATGACATTGGGTGCACACTGTCAATGTTCCCTGCAGGATGAACTGTGAACATTTTGGTGAACTCTTAACTTTTTCATCAAGTCAAAATCAGAATGTGTCCAGTTTTATGACCAAATACCTGCAAAACTAATGACATTCCTATCAGCGTCAGCTGTATTGTAACAGGCTAAAGTTTATTTTATTTACCTATTATTTGGCTTCAATAAAAATACCCTGTCTGCATATATATTTTTAGTATTTTAGTTATACTTACTGTGGATTTTGAACATTTTGTACTTTTTTTACTTATTTATATTACTTGTTGCTCTTGTTTTTATTATCTTATCTGATCTTATCTGATCTTATCTTAAGTAACGTGGTTAAAATGGTAAACATAAACATGATAGCATCATCATAGTGGGCATGCTGAGCCACTAGAATAAATTCAATAACTAAACAATAATCAAAACGTTGTCCACTGTGTAAAAAGCCTGTTAAAGCAGGTATAAGAAACAAACTAGTGGCCATGAATCAGTTGAACTTGGACTGACTCACTGAAAGTCAACAGGAGGCAGGCGGTCAGGGCTTCCACATAGAGACAGCGTCCTCTTTTGATCACTGAGCAGGAGTGAAGAAGTGTCCACTTCCCTGGAATCATTTTGCAACTCTTTTGAGTTTGAGGGTTGGAGTCTTGTGCAACAAACTGCTGCGTACAAAGTGAACCTCCTTGACGTCTCAGTGCCGGATCCAGCTGGGGCCAGCAGGGGGCATTGCAGGCTTGGCCGGTGAAAAACAACTATAGTCCAGCACATTTCGTTTTTTTCCTTTCTGGGGGAGGCAGATGTGTGCCAGATAAAATGTCACGGGGAACCTTGGAGTGTTTCAGCCCTGACACGACCTAATTAAGAGGCGGGTGCAGTAAAGAAAGCTCGACGGAGAGAGAGAGAGAGACACTGCCCTCCGTTAAGACGGCGGAGTGGACTCTGACCTACCCAGAAGCCCCGTGTGATCCTCATCAGTGTGTGTATGTAAGAACAGGTCTGCTGCTGACCGCTCTGTAAGATGACAGCAGGTCGTTTTCAACGCTTCTAGGGACTGAAGGAACTTGTAAGTACATTTCCCTGTCAAGAAGGCAGATTATTTGGGATCGGCAGTGAGATTTTTAAACACTGTATTTTTCTGTTCTCCTAAAGCATGAGAATCTGTGTGAAGACCACACGTTCTTTCCATTATCTCCAGCGATTACACTATTAAAAAGACATAATACTGTTTATGTCAGGTGCCTTTGAGACAGTTCCCTGAACATGGAAAGAACATTTTCTGTATTGTTTTTGCACATCATCATGGGATCAGTGTGGAAGCTACAAGCGAGCCAAGAGGCAGAGCGCAGAAGCCCGTATGGTTCCTCCACAACGTGTGAAAAAGGGGGATGTGAAAATTGTATCAGCTGCTTCAGACATGTGGGACGCTCTGTGGGTGTGATCTAAAAATGATATTGCTGTTAGTTTCTGTCAGGAGAGACTTGGTTTTCCACCGGCTTTATCTACGGAGAAAGAAACTCGAGTTGTTGGTGTTTACTGATCATGACTTAGTAACTCTAGCTGGCCTCAACTGACATTTGCTCTCGTGAATTATCAGGGATTTACTGCCTTTGCCAACAACCAAGGATTTTGCGACACTTTTATGCGACCTCACGCCTTACTAGAGAGACATATTGTATTGTTTTACAACAGAACTACCTTCGTTTGACATTTGTGGACATTTCATTCGTTATAAGTTGCTCTGGCCCACCTCAGTACGCATTCGGTTGACTGTGGAGGGTTGTCAGCTGATTAACCGGGGCCCTTGGGCTGTATGAGCTGGCCTATGTGGTTCCCCCTGCCTCTCTCCTCCTGTCATCGCTAGACATTCTGGTTTCCACAACCCATTGCTCATTTGTGGCAACTTTAGTTTGAATAAATTACAATTGTTTGACAGTTTTTTTTTGAATGCTCCTGACTTTATGTTCTAGGTATGAACCATTTGGGGAGGCTTCTTCTTCTTCTTCTTCTTCTTCTTCGTCTTCAAGCTTTCTTCTCACTGATCCGGCTGCACCATGGCTCTGCTCGTCCACCTGCTGGCCTGTGCCTTCGGCCTTGGCTCTTGGGTGGCGGTGAACGGTCTGTGGGTGGAGCTGCCGCTCATCGTCAACACTCTCCCGGAGGGCTGGGAGCTGCCCTCCTACCTGACGGTCATCATCCAGCTGGCCAACCTGGGACCTCTGCTGGTCACCCTCATGCACAAACTGTGCCCGGGTCGCCTTAAAGAGCGCGTTGTCATCTACTGCATCCTGTCCATCGGCGTGCTCTCCTGCGTCTTGCTCGCCTTCTTCTGGGACAAGACGACGATAGTGGCCGGGGCATCGCGTAGCACCGCCTTCTTCATCATCACCTTCTTCCTCTCGCTGGTGGACTGCACCTCCTCGGTTACCTTCCTGCCCTTTATGATGCAGCTTCCAGCGAAATACATCACCACATACTTCATTGGAGAGGGGCTGAGTGGATTCATTCCCGGCGTAGTCGCTCTGGCACAAAGCGTTGGCATCGCCAAATGTGTTAACTCGTCTCAGACGGCAGGAAACCACACAAACGGGAGCTTGTGGTCATCACATACGGAGTATCTTCCTCCCAACTTTTCCACCGAGGTGTTTTTCGTCCTCCTAGCGGTCATGATGTGCATAAGCCTGGCTGCGTTTGCCGCACTGAACAGGCTTCCTCGGACATTCAAGTTGTCTACCGAAAACCTTGTGCGAGACACCGTGGCCTCCGTCTGCTCCGGTCTGGAGAACCCCGGAGCAGAGGCCGATGGAGAGGGCGTTAAGTGCCAGGGTGAGGGGGCAGCCCAGGGCAAGCCTCTGTTGGCCTCTGGCCCGAAACACTCGGTGTACCAGCTGACCTTCATCTACTTCATGGTGGTGTGGGTCAACTGCGCAACCAACGGCCTGCTGCCCTCCGTGCAGACGTACTCCTGTAAGTCCTACGGGAACCTGGCCTATCACCTCTCTGCTGCTCTGGCATCAGTGGCCAACCCAATGGCTTGCACCATTGCAATGTTCTTCCAAAACAGGTACAAATTCTTGTATGGATTTACATTTTGAATTAAAGGATCACAGCAGTCCACCTAAAACAATAGTCAGGTGCCTATTTGAACATTGAAACAGGTTTTAATTAGAGGTCCTCCTGTCCATACCGGCCTTAACGAGATCCCTTTATTTTGCAGTATAATTGATTGGGGCCAAAAATCCACCGTGTGCAAAAATATATTCCAAAGTTTATTTGAAGTTGACAGAGAGCCAAAGTGAAATCTGAACTTCTGGGTTGTGTTCCAGAGGAAAACCTCATTCAAAAACCCTTTAACGTTTGTAATAACAGTCATAACCAAAAGATATGGGCGACCATTTTTTGACATAACATCTAACAATTGATATTTTCAGTTTTTTAGCTGCATTTAACGAACACAATTACCCCAAAGCTCCAGACCTGTACTGGACAGAGAGGACTGAATGCTCTAGAAATGTAGACGGCAGATATTCCAGCTAAGAAATTGGGAAAATACCATAAAAAAAAAGAGAGAGTTGATGAATTTTACTGGCATTGAACGTAAGTACCCGCGTTAATTTGTCTAATGGAAACTAAACCTCAGGAAGACTTTTTTATTTTGTCCGAAAGACGTGAAAGAAATGCTGATTGAGGGATTCTATTGAGTCAGAGAAGCAACTCAAATGAATGTCTGGGCGCATCGTTTATGTGGGACAATAAAAATCAATCAAACCTTCTGAAAGAGAACTTAACTTTCACCTCTGAGTGGATTCTTAGAAAAACGAGGTAGCTGATAACAAACCTCTGTTGTTTTCAGGTCACTGGTGTTTCTCGGCGTGCTGGCGGCACTGGGGACAGGATTTGGCAGCTACAACATGGCTATGGCAGCTATGAGTCCATGTCCTCTGCTTCAAGGGTCTGTGGCGGGAGAGACGATCATTGTAAGTGAGACACAAACATGTTGTGTAAGAGACGTGTGGCGTGGAAAGAAAACATGTGTCAGTGGCTTTATCAGGGACCTGTGTCAAAGTTCAACCCCTCATTTACAAAAGACCCGAGTATTGAGCAACTCTGCTTACTCTCATAACAGATGACGTAAAAAAAAACACGTTTGGGCCGTTAATATGAAATCCTGATTTGTTTTTCAGACACTAACGATGTTAAACATTTCCCAGATCCTCAATTCAGATGAGTCCACTGTGTTCTTTTGCCCTCTCCAGGTGCTCTCGTGGCTCTTCTTCACTGGGACACTGTCTTATGTCAAAGTAATGGTGGGCGTGATCCTGAGGGACCGCAGCCACAGCGCCCTGGTCTGGTGCGGAGCCGCACAACAGATGGGCTCGCTCGTCGGCTCGGTCACCATGTTCCCTCTGGTTAACGTCTACCGGCTGTTTAAGTCAGGGGACTTCTGCAGCACCCAATGTCCTTTATGACAGGGAATGTGAGAGACACATTACCGAGGAGCGCTGGAGACACTCAGTTAAAGGATGGAGTTTGTGATGAAAAGATCAACACCACTCTCGTGTCTGTGCGTTAAGTACAGCGCTAGAGGTGGGAGTCCATGAACTTAGCTTAGCATAAAGACTGGAAGCAGGTGAAAACTGCTAGCTTGGCTAGTTAAGAGGTAAACAAATCTACCGACAGGCACCTCTGCAGATCATTAACCTGTTGACCCTGTATGATTCATGAATCATAATCAAAATGTGAAAATGTTGTTGTTGTTGTGAAGTTGCATACTCTTAACTATTTATTGATGACCATCACAGTTTTAATGTGTTTTATTCAAGTTTAGAGATAGATAGAGCCAGGCTAGTTTTTAGTCTTAATGCTAAGCTAACCAGCTGCTGGCTCTATAGCTTCATATTTAGTATATACACGAGAGCGGAATCAATCTTTTCTTCTAACTTTTCAAAATGTCTTAAGAACTCCTTAGAGGTTCTTCTGTCGTTTGTTAAAGAAGTGATGTTTGATGATTTTTACACCATGTTTGCACTTAACTTTTTCAATGTGTGCGTTAGTCATTTCATATACTATGATGGGAAACGCAATCAACTTGTATTAATATTAAATTTAAGAAGTGAGTCACTCTTCTTGTTCATTCTGATTCAGTGCTTTCAGGCCAGTAAGTGCAATTGCACCAATCATGAAACTGCTATCTTATTTGAACCACTAGATGGCGCAAGCACACTTCTATGTATTGAAACCTGTTAATCCACATTCTGCAGGAAACACAGTGACCACAAGTCCCTGCTCATGAAATCCATTTATACAGAGCACTGGAAAAAATAAAGTTCAAATTTAATGTTACACATTAATGTGACATTGATGCACCTCTAATACGGGATGTTTCTCTTTAAATTGAAACATGCATGCAAATAATAAAAACAGCCTGTTGATGCGTTTCATTACTGTGAATATGACAGAGAGACAGTTAGGACATGGACAGATACATGTCCTGTTAAACTACCAGCTCCAGCTCAGGAGCAGTCAGTGGGTTGTGTGTATGTGGACAACATAAGACCTGCAGGAAATAGGAACATTGTAAAGCTTTAATAGCTCGTTAAATTGTTTTTTTTTATAATACTGTATTTATTGTATTGTTAAGTGTACGCTGTGGTGGAAAGTAACAAAGTAGATTTACTCAAGAACTACAATTTTGAGGTACTTGTACTTGAGTATTTCCATTTTATGCAACTTTACACTTCTGCTCCTTGACATTTCAGAGTCGAATATAATTCTTTTTACTGTTTTATTTATTTGACAGATATAGCGACCGGTTACTTTGCTAATTAAGATTTTCCTTTTGAAAAATCTAAACAAAATATATATTAAAAACTCAACCAGCTACAGCTTAAAAATGCTGCTTACACATCGATGCATCCGTTTTAAAAGCAATCTATTTATATATCAGTCACAGGTTACATCTGTAACATTCACTATTTCATTATCGTATAACGTACTTTTACGTTTAATACTTTAAGTAGACTTATTCTTGTAATGGAGTAGTTTTTACACCGTGGTATTTGATACTCTGACTTACGTTCAGGATCAGAGTACATCTTCCACCTCTGAAAACACAGTTCTGTAGTCCAGTAGTTTCATCTTTAATCAAAGTGACCATTATAAGCTTCACAAAGGCCATGCTAATGTTATCGTCCACTTATTGTAATTTATTGCCCTATGATGCATTTGTGAGTCTTGACTACAGACTGAAAATGCTTTCCATAATAAACCACCAACAGATTAATAAATCACCAACTGGCCGTGGAAATGGTGATAACAAACGAAAAAGGAAGGGAAGAGAAACGGCCGAGAGAAACCAGACAGATCCTATAATGTGTCTGGTCCAAGCCCCCCCATCATCCCCATCAAAGATGCTTCTGCACATCCTCTCAGGAGGACGGAGGGACGCTGGTCATCCATGGGAACCAGAGAGTGCTTTCCCATCAGCAGCTGTTCCTCCTCCCTGCCCCCTTGCCCTTCAGAAGGAGAGCGAGAGGTTCCCCGGCCGAGAGGAGGAGGAGGAGAAGGAGGAGGAGGAGGGCTCTAATTACTGATGCTCAGCGGGGGGGGGCGATGGCTGTTGCTCCTGCCGCTGGTCACTTGGGAGCTTCCCTGACCCCGACACTGAGTAAAAACAAAAAGATAAGGAAAGGGAAAATGGGGCCACAATTAGCCCAATGTAGCCTCTAGGGCCCGGGATCAGTGGAGGAGAAGCACAGATGGGACTTTCTCACTTGGATTTGTTGAATCTACATTGCAGCATGTGTAAGCTGCACACTATCACTGGCGGTCGGTTGTTGATTGAGGAATGCCTTTGAATGAAATCAAAACAATACCTTTTTTTTCATTCTATTGTCTTGAAATTAAAAATTGGTGTTCATGGTCATTGGACTGGGAGTGTGTACCTGAAGACCGCCTGTTAACGCTACTGTGAACATGACATTGAATGCTTATATCTAATCAAAAGGATTTTCTCTAAGCTTCATTAGCTAAATTCCTTGATTGGCTCGGGGCCTTTGTGTCGAGACAAAAAACAAAAGCGGCAAAGAAAAGTGTATCATTTTCCTGCGTGTGTCAGATGGTCCCACCGCTCCTCCAGCTGGTCAGGAGGGGCTGTGGCCACCTGGATGCTGAGTCCCCGGTCCTGTGAGATCCTGCAGTCTCCTCCAGCCATGTGAAGACTCCACTTACTACGCCACAGAGAGGTCCATCTGCTCGGGACGGCACCTCCCAAAGAGCCCCCCCCCCCCCCCCCGCACCCGTCGCCGCTGCTCCCCCACAGGCTCCCCTCCCTCCAGCCAGCCACTGTGCCTCTCAGCTAAATGAGCAGCGTGTCAAATGGAAGGAGGATTTACCCTTCCTCTAACGGGATAAGAGAATAAATTCACAGTGCCCACCAGGCAATGAATGAGTGAACCCACCTGCACTCCCGCTGAATCGACAGATATATCGCCTGTGTCTGACTTCTCGTACTGAGGCGCGAATGGGAGGTTCACCAAGGTAACGTTTGACCACGCGAAAAGAAAGGCGGTGTTTTGTTGTTGTTGTTGTTGTCGTCGACAAAAAACCCCACAAAACAATGCTCAGAAAGTGAGGAAATTTGCTCGGGTGAACCCGCAGGCCGACAGATTTTGGCAGCTGATGTTCAGGTGAACAGCTTGTGGGTAAACCAATTGCTGATGCATGCAGACAATTCACAGACATGCACAGATCAGACAGCATCTCTCCCATCAATTTCCACACACACACACACACACACACACACACACACACACACACACACACACACACACACACACACATACACGCCATCTAATAAATGCCGTCCATTTATTTGAAATTGGATGTGACAGCCCTATGTCATTTCACTATAGTGTCTCGGAGCAGACAGCGACGCACATGGGCCCAGTCCTCGTTTTCTATCAGCAGGTATTGATGTTGCTTTAATGAAGTGCCTAGCACTCCACCCTAGGAAGAGACAAGTCTGTCAGCATATGTAAATGCTTCCTGCCTGTCATTGTTGTGGAGGGTTCAGCATGGGTCAGCATAGATTCCCCCTCTGGGAACCCTTTGTTCTGGGGCCCGACTGTGCCACATGAGGGGACCAATTACAGAGCTGCAGAGCAGGACGGGGGTGCTAACTTGTTACCCTGCAGTGGTGAGCTAATTATTACCTTCGCACTGCGTGTAGCATACATGGACGGGCAACAAAAGCTGGCTCGTCTGCGTGCGTAAAGCTTCCGCGGTTCACTTTTCCCGATATGCGATAAGACATTTCACTTCAGTGAATTGGTTTGTATTAAAGGCACCATTATCACAGTTTGGGAAAAGGTCATCCTAATTTTCAGGCCATAAATAGCTACTGAACTACTTAAATCCCGGCGGAGCTCCTTTTGCATTGTCAATGCAAAGGCAATTTACAGGCTACAGACTGCCAACCGCATAACCTTGATGTGGCGTCAAGAAATGATTTATGAAAATGCATCCTGCTCTGCCGGTCCCGAGCGGGGACCTGGCTGGACCCGGAGTGTTGACACAAAGCCCATATGGCCGAGCAAACACGCACTGGCTGAATTATCATTCATATCATAACAACCCGACGGGCTTTTGTTCCCAGCTTCTGATGAGATGTTGGCAGTCTGTTTCTCATCAAGGAGTGCAAGAGATCTGCCAGGTTTTTTTCCTGAAATGTTTCAGCCGACGTACGAAAAAAAAAAGAATGACGCTTCATCCCGACGCCGGTGAGTTGGACGTGTACGCATTTCATGAAAATGTAACAGCGAGCAGGTCGACCTAAATGTGTAAACCCACCTGAGCGGTAAGTGCATTAGCAGGAGTGTTTTAGAGGGTAAATTAAAGGGTATATTTTAGGTCAAAATACCAAACACACCTCTCGATGCATATAGACGCCCTTCCTTTCTTGCCATTAGCCCCCCCCCCCCCCCCCCCCCCTCTTACACGCAGCCCATTCATCTCCTTCTCCCCACCCCCAGTGACCAGTTGCCCAGCTGCTAGAGGCTACCAGTCCCCCTCGTGTGTGTGGGGCCAGTCAAGTGGAAAATGGCTGCTACCGAGAGAGCCCACTTTAGAGAGCCATCATCCTTTGAAGGGGCATGATGGCCTTTGACAGCCACAGTGTTAACACGGGAGCCCACACGAACGCCGCGCCGCTATTATCGTGTTTACTAAAGCAAGAGGAGAGGAGAGGGGATCAAGGGGAGACCCTGTTGGTTGATGTTTGAGTCCAGGGGTAGCAGGGGGTGCTCGTCTGAGCCGCGCCACTGTGGCATTGTGGGGGAAACATGACATGGGATCACTGGCAGCCAGGTGGAGATTGTGTTTCAACATGTCAGTCGAGCTTTTAGTGAACAGGTGGTGATATGATTGGTTTGTCTCAGTGCGCTGTGATTACTTTTCAAACACCTGTTTTCAGTCAGATATCGCAGGTAACAAACTGCTGCACTTCTGATGAAAACCATGACTCTCAAAACACTTACTGCGGTTCACAGAGGTCTCATTTTCTCACAAACATTTACGCATTTCTTTCAAAAAGTATTTTTTTTGTGTATGGTAAGGCAAATATCTGTGTTTGGATATTAGTGCATTTGTTTTTCATTTCTAAACGGTTTCTTATTTACATGAGAGTTTTGTTTTAAGACATTAATTTTTCTGTTTCCTTCTTTACATAAAATGTTCTTAATATGAATAGAAACCTGCAAACAAACTGTGGAAACTTTGTATAACGGGAAATATATTCAGTCAGCTGTAGAGGATATAATACTTATTATTGAGTTACTTTATGTCTCAATGAGAAATTACTCAAAAAAGAGACAATTCTAGTGTCTTCTGTCTCACTGACACAGTTCCATATATATATATATACGTGATGGCAGGAACATGTACACAACATTGACATATTATTACCTTTTAAGTTGCTGTTCAGTCACCTGGGTGTAACTTAGTATACAGGCCTGAGCTACAAAACCAGAAAAGAAAACCATCTTGTTCTCAGAATAAACAGTGAAAGGACATCAAGAGCAGAAAGAGTTCGGTCAAACCCACCGGACATCTCTTCAGACGGTGAGCTGATTGAGAGGTTTCGCGTTGGCAGACGGGTCCTGTTTGAGGTAATTGAAGAGAGCGCTCCCCTCAACGACAGCATGGTTTGGACAGAAACGCTGTGCTGTCCCCCCCCCGCCCTGCATGCAAGGTGCTGATTGCGTTCAGATTTTATGCAGATGGGGCCTTTCAAAAAAAATACTGGGAGATATGATGAATGTACATCGGACGACAGCCAGCATGCCAGGTTATTAGAAGAGAGTGTCCTTGGCCCAAGTAGGACTTCTATTTTAAATCAAGGCTACACGGTATTGCTGCTATTACATGCCCCCCCCCCCCCCCCGCCTGCTGGCTGTGACGTGTTCATGCTTCACCTCATGTTTACCTGTGTTTCCTCTCAGGTGAACCTGGTTGGGGCCTGATTGAAAGAAGCCAATGAAGAGGGAATAGAAAGTTCAGCTCACTCTGTTTCCTCCCAGCTTTTGGCCTCAGCAGCAGTTTTGTGCTTCGATAAGGTTCAGAGCTTTGCTTCCTTTTTGTTAGTTCCTTGAGTTTTTGATGAGCCAAGAGGTTCGTAACGGCCGGATGCATTGACGGTACTCGCGTTCGTCTCCAAGCCACATATGACACAGAACAAATATACACATTTTATTACGAGTTTTATCATTTTTATCAGGAATTTGACGCAGGGATCTTCCCCTCTGAGATAGTGGATTACCACTGAAGCGGTGGCTAATGACACCCGTCATGGCAGCGAGAACTGCACAAGAGTGCAACTATAACAAAACGCACAAAACAACAAGGAACAGTGTTGAGCGCTGCATGGGAATGCTCAAACGTAGGCTAGCAACTAGTTTATGGTGGTGAACGATACAAAATAAAAAAAAGACCAGTATGGTATGTGCAATGTGTAGCTTGTTTGAAAGGAGAAGTTAGAGTGCGCTTGGGATAGAAGTGTGTTTCTTGGCAACAATCATCCATGTTTTCACATGGATGCGGATCACGAGACCAACTGCTGCTACAACCAGAGGTCAGTCAGGCTTGGTTCACTCGGTGTGAATTCAAATCACAAAGTTAGACGTAGAGTTAAGACCTACTGCTGTTTTTTTTGTTTTGTTTTTTTTTACAAAAAGCTGGTGCCCTCAGTTCAATACTCACTCTTTTAGCTCTGTTTTGGTCTCTACCAACTCCTGAGGGAAGATATTCAGTCTCTTTAGCCGCTAAATGCTAAACTACGTTCACCACCTAGTCGCCTACTTTGTTCGTCTGCTGTTTGGCATTTAAGAGCTTTTTCACAACAAAAAAAAAACAAAAACAGCTGCCTGCTGCGCAAAATAACGACGTCGTGAAAGTGAACCGAAGGGTAAACAGGAAAATAAGAGCTAAAACTCAATGAGCTAAACACTGAGCAGAAACGCACCATAAAGCTGCGGATTCATCTGATGATTCTCTGCACGTTCATCACGACAAGTGACTTCCTTTCACTTTGTCACTTAAAACATCGTCAGAAAAATAGAGATTATAGTCACGATATAAGGGGACGTGACATCATCATGGTGGACAAATGTCTCTTCTTCTGACACAAGTTAATTGTTTTTGAGTGAGTGACGGCGTTTTGCAGGACAAATGAAGAATATGAAATGCGGCTCTCGGTGTTTTGACAACTGAAACACGGTTTAGGAAAAGATTAATATGCTCATTAGTTGATGCAGTGCGCTCTAATCCACCTTTGACCTCATGCAACGTGCGCGGCCCAATTTATGGTTGCAGGTTGGATCAGCAGCAGATAAAAGCTGACACCGTTTTCGGCCGGCCTTGCTCTCGACTGGCTCCGCTCCAGCAGCGGCTGACTGCTGATCTACGGCTGTAACTCGACCAAGCCGCTCTCGCCGCTCCGGCACATGTTGCTGGAGGGACACACGTGGAGCAACAGTGATTTTAACTGCAACAAATGGTCGGGGTGTGTCATTATCCAGATTTTTGGTCAAGGGATCATTACCTGCCACAGATGCCACTGTTGTTTTGCGTCTCCATTTGTCCCGAGGCGAGTATAGCCCCGATACTTGAAAAGAGCAGGAGGTGCCTTTGTGCAGACGCACACCTGATCTTAGCAATCAATTGGCAGCGCTACCCTCACACAAGTCTCTCAGGCTCTGCCTCAAGGCCGTCCATCTGTTGCTGCGAGGCGGTGGGTGAACGTGTTTCGAACAGGTCGGCGTGTGTGTGTGTGTGTGTGTGTGTGTGTGTGTGTGTGTGTGTGTGTGTGTGTGTGTGTGTGTGTGTGTGTGTGTGTGTGTGTGTGTTGGGAGTGGGAGGCTGCAGAAAATATGTGATTTGTGGTTTTGCGCCTGTTGACGCCGCTGCCCCCAGAGGTGTAGCTCGCTCACTCTCTTTGTAGGCATGAAACAGGTATTTAAAGCGGAAAGAGGTGACAAACAAATGTGGCGAGAAGCTCGCTGTGTAATTAGTACAAACAGAGGTAGCGTTAGAGAGCTGGGGGGTGTTTAGATCTATATGCATTCGGAGGAAATGAGCATATTGCACCTTTTATCTTCCTCATAAACAGATGTAAAGATATGCATGAAATGAGGAAAACCGGAGGTAAAAGAAACAAATAGATGCAGTCTTTCTAACATACTGGAACAACAGATTTTTTATATCCAGCTGAGTGTGCACTATACCGCTGATCATGAACACCGTATCTTCTCTGAGAGCATTAAAAGGCTTTTGAAGGTGGTGTTGAATGCCTTCAGCGTTAAACACTCCTGTGTCTTTGTGTCTCACCTTTAAGTGTCTTTTTTCAGTGAAATTCAATGAGAGAAGCGGTGCGGAGGAACAATGTAAATGATCATGACGGAAAGACTTAATGTCCTCGGACAAACAATATTTTAAACCGTATTTTCTCTTGTGCGCTCATCTCCTCTGTCTTGTTTTCTTCCCCTGAATACATTTAAAACGGAGTAGGAAATATTCTTTTGATAGCTGATATATTGCTATATTATAGTGGCACCACACATTGTACCGATGCACTACCGTTGTATTATTTTGAAATATTTGGGGGAGGGAGAGGGTCCAAATAAATTATGCCGGAGAGGATCTCGCTCTTTCATGAAGTGAATCACAACGTTTCACACCCCGATGATTTTCCGTACACTCTAAAGGCACGAAATATATTATATATTATTAAACCGTTAGAACAAATGACGCAAAAAAAGAAGACATGGAGGCAAGAGACTAATGGACAACATCTTGTAATGTAAATGTAAAAGGTAAAAAGGTCACAGCACACGGTACACACCTTTGTAACCCGTTTCTAGGCCTTTGTCTTGAGGGTAAACGGTGAACGTGTTCGGGTTTGACGGACCATGATGTCTCCGAGCTGTGCAAAGAACGCCGGCCTCTACGCGTCTCATGGGAACGGGACTTTTGATACCGCTGACCTTGTAAATATTGAGCCGTTCTGATAGATGTGCCATATGTAACTCGATTCAGGGTTGTTCTGGTCATAAGAAATTGATAAATGATGAAATGATAATGGAAAAAGAACGTGTGTGTTCCGTATTGTTTCCTGTGCTCTCTCACTTGTAATTTTAATAAAATAATCTTCTGCGGCGTACCTATTTCCCTTTTTAATTGGTATCAAAGGACTCTCCAGCAGTTCGGCAGCAACCGGTGTGGGGTTCTTAAGCTCTAATGATTTATTTCATTATCTCATACAGATTATTGATCTCTCTCTCTCTCTCTCTCCCTCACCCGCTACTCTGTAAGTGGAATAGTCGGGGATGAAAAACAGCAATGTGTCATGTTCAAACCGGTGGCCTCCCTCCCCGTACGCTCTCACTTTAACAGGATTTAGTTCATTATGGGGATTCGGCGCTGTAGAGAATGTCATATGCTAAGTTAACCTCTGCATGCCATCGCTGGCTCGCTGCCAGTTATGAAAGGACACGGACATAGACACACTCTGTTTGATGACGACAACTGGCAAAGTTCCCAACCTTTTTAGAACAACTCGAGCCGCTTCTTTTTTTTTGGACGTATCCGATGGTGGGAGTGCACTCGATAAATCTGCGAAGGGTCTGATTCAGACTCCCACACATCGGCGCTCAGTGTCCTTGAAAGCAGCTAATGCCGGTATCAGTTCAGGAAACATAAGATCTGTCCGCTCTGCCACAAGTCAATGAGTCACTGAGAGCGCTTTTAACCGTGTGCATCGCGGGTGAAGCCCATTTCATAAATATATTGAGTAAAACACTCTCAGATCATAATCGGGGGCCCGATGCTGTGACGCTTGTCTTATCATTGGACGGCTCGCTGTGAGGACAGCCAACAATCCCATTGAGAAATTAGCAGGGTCCCCTGTGCTTTCCCCTCCTTTAATGAATAATTCAGCCGTCAGGGGTGAATGCAGGGCGACGAGACCTTGTCAGTGGCGACTGACTCAGCACTCTGTGGCCTGAGGGTGACACTCTAAACCTGAGCGTCGCATCCTGTTCCCTCCGTGACAGGTAGCGCTTCTGCAGTACGTCTCCTCTTGTTGGTGGCCACGCGATCGTCCAAAGTGCAAGAGGAGAGAGGAGAGAGGAAGCTCTGCTCGGTATGGATCTCGCCCATTAAAGATCTGCAGAGCAAGATAGTTGTGTTGGTTTGTCGAAGCACTTTTTAGCCACGCTAGCAGTTTTGGCTCTATGGCGGTCAATGTGGGTCCGTCCACCACTCTGATCCACACGGAAATGTCTCAGCTAGCTAATGGATTGGAAAAAGATTTTTGAACAGACATTCATCATTCTCCTCACGATCAATTGTAAAAAAAAAAAACTTTGTTGAAACCTTTCATCTAGCGACATCATCAGGTCAAATGTTTATGTTATGTACTGTATATTGTGAACTTTTGCAATTTGTGTTATTATTTTGCACATCCTCTTTTAATTTGAAATACAGATATATTCTACATATTCTTTTAAAATAGATTTTTCACATTTTTATTGCAAATTTTTCAATATTTTATTTCTGATTCTTGACTTTTGCAGTACATGCTTCTGATTTTTATTCTCTCTTATTGTGTTTTCTATGTTAAGAACCAAAACATCAAGGCAACTCCTGAAATCCTACTTAGCAATACATCTGTCAAATACATTTGTTTATGAAGAGCTCCCTGACTAAGCGGTTTTCATTGGAAGCATTACAACAAAGGTTCCCGAGCCTTAACAAAGTAGTCATTTCAAGCCAGATATAAAAAAAAAACCTAATCAAGCTTTGACAACAGCATGATCAGATCATAAAACACGGCAAGTTACCAAAAAAATCAGAGGCGCACGACCAAGCGGAACGACCACTTGAGGAGCACAACGGCCGTGATTACGTCATGTTCACTACGCCGATGATAAGCTGAGCTTCACACATGATAATAATGATACCATAGTAATGGTCAAGATGTACTATTTTCCACACATCTGTGCCCATGTCAAGCTCATCTTTATTACCCTCATTTCTAACACCAATCTTGATTCCAGAGGATCTTTTTGTCCTTTCTTTCTTTCTTCCTCTCTCTCTCTCTCCATTAGCTGCTCCAGGCCTGTGGCTGCCTCCTGCTTTCATAGCCAGTGGAGGAAGGAGGCATTTCAGATTTCAGCACCGTTACAAAAGACGATTCCACATCCAGGGCAATCCAGCCTCCTGGGCCCCCGGTGCATTGGCCTCCTATGGTTCACAGAGCTCCCTTTTATTCTGGAAACAACCTTTGATCTCAGAACAAAGAGTTGTTGTCATATTAATGAAGATTACGAACACAGGAAGTGAAACTGTGAAGTCTTTCTTTCCTTCGTCCTGGTATTGATCAGGGGTGTAAGGGTGAGGTTAAGGATGATTCCTTCCTTCAGCCTCGTGCTCACGAGCTTATCGCACTGGGTCGACTGAGCTCCAGGTTACAACTGAACTCAGTGAGGGTCACAGAGATAAATATTACATAGAGCGACCCACCGTGACTCACAACCGCTCACATGTGAACAGATTGTATGTAGGACTGTAGTCAGTGTTTCAAGTCATGACGGCGAAAAAGAAAGTCTCCAAAAATGTTTCATCAAACGTATCTACTTAACTGTGAAATTATAGTTTTATTTAAATGAAGCAGTCATTTCAACTACTGCTCATAAACTATGTTAACTGAAATACCTGTCTCAGACAATTCTCCATTCTCCCCGCAAAGTACAAAATGATATTGTTCTTTCCAGGAAACTGTCAAAGAAATGATGAGGAAATTTGCACCCTGTAAAATGAAGTGTTTTATTTCCCTACATGGAGATTTAAATGCTCCTCTGTGCCAGGAATTTAAATGTGCTCAGTCAAAAAAAAACATGCTGGAATCAGCATAAAAAAAACAAAAAACGGTAGGTTGGATTTTTAAACACACCCTAGAGTGTTAAAACCCTCAAAGTCCCAGAAAAAAACAACACAGAGGACATAACCCCAGGGTCCGGAGGTATTGATCGCGTACTAATTAAAATCTGATGCAACTCTCACAGTTGTCCTTTTTAGCCATTAAAGTGCAAATCGGCAGGAATGACACTTTTGTTGTGACACATCGTAGTGAACACAACGTGGTGCTGAGACATATTTCGGTCTTCTGGGAGTTAAAAACAAATAAACAAAACCAAATATTAAAGACACAGTGACATAAAACTAAAACACAACAATAATAAAAAAGGTGAAGTTCTAGTCCTGTGTCTCTATTGTTCAGTTATCTCTTGGTTTATGACAAACATGTGTCACAGAATCCTGTTTCTGCATCAAAACACCTCTGTTTTCTCCTCCTGTTATAAAGATTGGGGGCGAATACAATATGTGATTTGGGGATTTGAAGAGCCAAGCTGCTGTTGTATACATAAAACTGCACTTGACCGTTAGCTAGTGGGAGCGTAGCAGAGCACAGGTCAGAAGAGTGTGTTTTGGTCTTGGTTCTGCTCCAAGTGTTATTAACTTGTCCCTCGTCCGGCGAGCGAGGCGCTCGAGTCCCTCTCGTATAACTCCGCCTCACCTTGAAAAACACGTCCTCACACCAGATGAAGACGCTCTAACTGCTGCTCCGCTGCGACTTTAAGTATTAGGAGTTGGGCTCTTATTTAAAGGAACAACCTTGAGATTGGCCCAATTTCCATTTTCCCTGTTATGAATAAAATCAATAAGCACATAATCATATTCCATGTGAAAGCCTTGTGTTAATCAGACCACGTTAAATTTCCATCTCTCCATCCATCCATTATGTATACCTGCTTATCATAAGCAGAGTCACAGGGGGCTGGAGCGCATCCAGCTCACACTGGGCGAGAGGCGGAGCAAACGCTGGACAAAGTCCAGCCAATCACAGCCCGGATCAACGCGGCAGATTAAATTAACAGTAGTTTTAATCAAATATGTTTTGGTGATTTAGAGAGCATGCATTTTCATAAGTATACATTGTGCATATCAAATAAGACCAGAAGGAATTGCGGCACAGACTAGGAGTTTGCCTGCTTTTTGCCCAATGCATGCTGGGATAGGCTTAAAATATTAAGTGGACAGCGGAGCGAGAAGATTAAATAATGAACCCGGCACTGGTGATACTGCTACACAGTTAGCGGTTCTCTATAGTGACACTAATAATCAGATTTTAGCTCCGGCACGCTGTCAGTATGTGAAGAGGAAATGGAGCGTTGCTTTAATTAACGCTCAGAAAGCACAAGGATGCCTCAACAGTCCTTTTGATTCCTTGACTTTCGATAGCGGACTTGACAATCATTATGAGCCCCAAAATTTCCATCAACAAAAAACATTTACTGTCAATCTTATGAGAAAAGTACCAATAATTAGTGATGTAAAGAGAACGATTAAGTGACAACAGCTTTCTCCCGGACATTAAAAAGCCTTTTATTGAGAATTCAAACAGGTGTCATACTGGTTTCTGAGAGGCAAAACAAATGACAGGCTACTGAGCCGTAAATAGCACAGCAGACGATGGGAGATTGGCCATATGTCCACTGTGTGTGTGTGTGTGTGTGTGTGTGTGTGTGTGTGTGTGTGAGCGCCAGCTACACTGGCTTGGTTTGAGATAGGATTCTGTTGGGAATGTCCCAGTAAAAGCTCCTCTGGGACGGAGAGGGACTCAACTACAACATGCATTTACTCAGTTTTGGTCGGCTGAAACGCAGAAACAGCGCACCGTCTCCTCCGAGGTTTGGATGCGTTCGAGTGACGCTCTAGCTGACAGTTTATCTGAGCGATTGTCAGCTCAGCAATTAGCCGACAATCGCAATCCAAACGCCGTTTGGAGTTGGCGAACTGCTTTTTTTTTTTTTCTCGATACGACGGCGAGTTGAGAGTCGATCCAAAAATGTGCTATGGGTTTGAAATTCATATTTGTGTACCTCATTAGCCCTCCTAATGTCCCCTCTTCCTTCACTACCAAGAGAGCGCGGTGGTGTTAGGCGAGGATAGGCCCTGTTCTCTGAGGAGCACACAGCTCCATCTGGGCCAAAGTAATTGGTCCGCTATTCATATTCAGCAGTGTAATAGCCTCTAGCTATTCATACAGTCACACGTGAACTAGTTACACTGATAACAATCAAAAGATGGGGTGACCCGAGTGTCAGTTTTTCAGGAGGGCTTACCGAACCAACACGGCGGAAAAAAACCTATTTGATCCTTTTCTGATTGAATCTGTCAACATTAGCCAAAAGACTTCCAGTCTGCACAATTCAGCAGATTTACCGTTTCCTGCGATGCAGAAACACTGATGGATCGCGACGGTTCTTTGGACTATGGAGGTGAATCTTGCATTATGACGAAGTGCCGTTAATAGAACCGGCTGCTGCACTTTGAATAAAGAAATCTGCCCTCCTTCCCCCTAAAGAAAGGCCCGCAGCGGTCCTGCACGCCGAAATGTATGCGGTGAATCAACAATTACAGCGGCAGCTTACGGTGAACTATCATCGCGTTGAATAAATAATTACGCCGAAGAACCAGAGAGTTGTGAGGGGCGACGATAATAACGCGCACAATAGCGTGCTCATTGTATCTTCGCGTGAACATTTCCCCGGCTGCCGTCGAAAACAGAATAAACTGGATCTATGTCACCATTAACACCATTCCTCACCACCATCAGCCCGCTGGGACTGCTGGGAAAGCCCCCCCCCCCTGCTGCAAAGGTAAGCTGTTACTGATGTTTTGCCTGTATAAAAACACCTATAATTACCTGTGTGGTGGAAGAAAGCCCCCTTCATCATCTGATCATTCCTCAACAAGATAAATATGGTGGTCAAGGCATTTAGAGACAAACGCTATCCTCTTGGTGGCGAGGATTTGGAGTGGTGTATTTATCATGGTTTGAAGTGGTGTCTGAGTCTAACCAAAGTACTGATTATTCAGAGTGAAGAGGAGCTGCCAGCCCATTACCTCCCAGAAAATAACAATGTGAACCCCCCCCCCCCCCGCCTCCCTGGCCTTTCCCGATGTAGTCTGTCAGAGCTTGTCAGCCGCGGCACCGCTCATTCAATCTCAACAAGCTCCATGCTCCAGGATTCATTCCCCATCCTGCACTATCTCGCCCTCCTTTTAGCTCCACTCTCCCCACTCTGCCTCGCATTACCTCCCAATGTCTTGCAGGTTTGCCCCCCCCCCCTTTTCCAGCCCCACCCCATCCGCTCACTTCCTCCCATTCTGCAAGCCTCTGCTGCTCCACCCCTCCACCCTACTTGGTCCTGATGAGCCATTGTGAGATTCAAGCAGATGGATGGGGAACAAAGGGGTGAGAGTGGGGGCCCCCTCTGCCTGTCCCCCTTGTATCACTGCCAACCAGGCTCCGGGTAATCTTCTCAAGCTTTCACGGCAGAGCAATGAATAACCTCAGCCTCCTCTCGGAGACCCGGGCTACACCGCAGACACCCCCTTCTTATCTTACCCTCTGCAGACTCGCCAGGGCCGGCTGCTCCCCGGATAGCATCTCTCACCCTCGCTTTCTACTCACTGTCTCTGCCCTCCACACCCAATCAGGGCTTTTTTTTTTTTGTTTTGTTTCTAGGGGCGTGTTACAAGGCCCGGAGATTAATTGGGGCTGTGGCTGGATGACATCTGGTCCCGGCTTCATAAAAGTCTGGGTCCTTGAGGTCTGCCGGGTTTATAATGAAGTGTATATAAGTTAATTTTCTCATCAACAGAGCATTAATCAGAGCTTCTTCAATAGCCATTTCAACACCCATCCGGTGATGGTTCAGACAACAGTTCTGGTAAATTTGATTGCCGGAACTTGCTGACTGTACTTTTAATATTGAAATCTTGAAATCTTTTAACCAACGCATTTCTTCTTTAACTTATACATGTCTGGAGAGATTCAATATTTTTCCTGTTGTCAACAAATCTCATGAAAACCCCCAAAACCAATAATGACTTGATTCTATTAACGAGTATAGATCTTATTCCTCTGGTCATTAGAGCTCCATTGTCGTCCAAAAACACAGCGAGCCACACGATCGCACTGGGTGACATGTGTGGAGTGAGAATAATCTCAAACGAAAAGTAAAATTTACAAATGTTATATCAATATGTGTGTAATTTTGGGTACTCATGAATGCATGCTTCATACACACAAACACCAGGCCATTTAAACACATTGACAACAGTTTTCGGTACAGATGTTTAACTTCAACGACACAGATCTGATCATGTTCGCCTTCGAAGAAAAGCTTCCTGTGTGTACAAAGGTCTCTCCCGATCCGCACGGATTAAGGCTATTTTTATGGTCTCCAGCTCCACACAGGTCCACAAGGCTGCGTTTAAGTGCTGGTGGGAAAACTGGGACATCTGGGTTTTTCGGTGTAATAGTGTATCATTTCAAAGTGGGAAAGGTGTTTTATTTCTAAATAGACAGAATAGCTCGTCCACCCTCAGTACGTATACATATACTAAATATATGATCTATAAAATAGCCTGAATATGAAAAGATATGGTTTAGATAAGCTACTGCTAGATGGTGGACTCCAGACTGGTTAAACCAGGGAGGGACTGAACTAAACTAAAGTGTAACGGCGAGTGTTAGCTTAGCTATGATGCTAACCAGCGCTACAAACCCCACTGACCTCCTGACTGAGGAGAGCACAGTGGAGACGGCCTCGGGGCTGTGGGATAGAGCCAGGTGGCTGAGAGTCAAGCCAGGGCCCACAGAGCATGTTGGAGGACCAGAGGGAGGGGGGGGGGGGGGTCTGTGAGGTCATGGCCCACAGACGACTGCCCGCTATCGGCTAGTCTTCCAGTATCCCCGCACCCCTGGATGTGGAGCCTCCAACATGCATGGTGACGAGATATTCTTTCATACTTTCAACACGATTTCCCCCCAAAAAAACCCAGATGTCACCGTTTCCCACCAGCACTTAAACGCAGCATTTTGTGGACCTGTGTGGAGCTGGAGATCATGAATCTGTAAATGTCATAAACATCGTTATACATTTGTAGACGCAGGAAGCTTTTCCAAGGCGAACATGATCAGATCTGTGAAGTTAAAGTTAAACATCTGTACGTAAACAAATAACAAAAAGACGTGTCCCCAATAAATACAATATCGACTCCTGTGTTTGTAGAAATACAGTATCTAGCTGTTAACCATTTAGTCCTTTTTTTAAGAGATGAGGCACATTTTTGTGACCCCGCCCCTTTTTTCTTTTGGATAATTACACCTTTATAAAAGAGAACTAATAACTAACACATCGTTGGTTTGAGTCTTTTTCATGGTATTTGCTGACAATAAGAAAAATGTAGAATAATAACACCTTTATCCTTCAAAATGCTTCCAGAGTTACAGATTATACTTCTATAATAATAATAATAATAATAACAACAACCGGCTCCTTGTGTAACTATATCACAGCACTTAAGAGAATTTCCGAGTTAATTATCAGACCAGAGCAGAGAAGCCCCACAGTCACTAATAAGAGCTTTACGCTTGTGCCTCTCCACCTCCAACAACCCTCCTCCTCCTCCTCCTCCTCCTCCTCCTCTGCTCTACAGGAACAGCCCATTCTCTCCACAGCTTCCTTGCGTGGCCCTGTTAAAATATTGAGCATGTACTTAAATGCTATTTGGCCAAGTGTCATTTAGGCTGAAGGGCTCTCCATCCACAAAAGATGTCTTGAAGTGACTGGATCTGAGCTGCTAGTGAACCGCAGAGGAATACACAGGTGTTGAATTATTTACTCTCAATGAAATATTTATACTTTTGTCCCATAAACTACTAACTACAAGTATGAAGTAAGACTGCAGTTACACCTGAGACAGAGAGCAGGAGCCATGTTAGTGAATCATGCTAACTTTTGTGTTACGTGTGTTTTAGTAACACAACACATACACACGTGTACAGTAACGTTTCTATTTGAAATAATCATCTCTACGGCGCTGTTAAAACAGTTCAAATGATAAAAAAAAAAAGAATATGTAAAAGGTCAAAAACGATTACTAAAAAAATAAATAAAAATAAAATAATTAATAATAAAAATAAACAAAATTCACGATATATATACACATATAAATATACACACAAATGTATATATGTGTGTATAAATATATATACACACATATGTGTATATATATATATACACACACACATACATATATATGATCTAGCTCTGCCTGAGGACTGTACTTGAGCCAACACAACATTTCCTCCTTCTCTTTTATTCTAAACAGATTTATTTGACCATAAACATAAAACATAAAACCTGTAAACCCACAGTGTGTCTTCAAGCTGAGCCTATTGTGCACAGAGGTGATCATCTGAAAGCAAATTGTAAAAGACTATGTCTGTAAGCTCTCCATTTTGCTCCATAAACTATGATGGCATTCTCTGATTAAATTATAGCTCTATTGACTTTTGGGAACCACTTGCCTAAATCTACAAGATTAGCCTATATGATTAATGACGGGCGGCTAATCCTTTGTTCAAATTGGACTGTTCAAGAAGATTTGTAGCAGGGGAAGACAAGACATTCACTTTCTCCTCTTTCAACACCTGCCACCTGCTGTCTCTCTACAGGGCCACGGTGTTGAAAAACAGCCTGCTAAGCTAAATGTTTGCGTCCTCTGTCGTTTAAAAAAGAATGCCACACGGAGACGGTGCATCACTCCCATGCAGATAAGACGTCGACAGCGTACCGAGTCTGTCAGGGACCTTTAGGCGATAAGCTCCTGTAGCCGAACGCGGAGAGCCTTCAGTGTTGAACTACAGCCAGAAAAACAAGATCGATTGTCAGGAAAAATGTACGAATGGAACGAGAGAGAGTGAGTCTCCTCGGGTCCAAAACCCGACCCGACCCGGGACCTGAATCAGACCGGGTCAGGTAGGGTCTTGTTTCACTGCCACAGATCTCTGAAATCAGTAGCATATGTGACACTTTTATGCTTTTACTGGAATGTAATTCACAGGTATTGAGTTTCATTTTGGTGCAGGAGGTTAAAGAGGACTTTAAAAACTCTTTGAAGTGTGTTAAACAAATTAGTTTTAGTTTCAATAAGTCTACACTTGTTCTTAGGACGCTCATGTTAACTGCAGCCGCTTGTTGATTGCATTACGCTGCCGGTGTTGAAACCTTTTTCTGCATCTGGCAAGACGCTACAGTGGCTATTCACATACAAGCAAGCAAGCATTTTATTAGTTTATTTCTCTGTAACGCGAGCGGCTTCCTTCTTAAGTTGACCTCACGATGTAATCGCTGTTGCCATGATAACTTTCCAATCTAGTGAAATCCAGTCTCACTGATCTGTCCTCAAACTGGACTTGGAACGAAACAAAAACACGACGTGATGCACTCCTTTTAAAGCATTTCATTTGGGTAATTTGCTTGTTTTTATGTGTATGCATGCTGGTATATGCATGTTGCTGTAAATAAATAATGTTACTTTTCCTACACAAGTGAAATAATATGATTTTGTATTAAGTGTATTAAGTGCAATACAAATAAATAAACCATTTCATTGATTATTTCTTAGCATTTATAGCTGTTACACGCTCTACTGTGAGACAAAATTATACTGAAATTCAATGGTAAACACGTTACATTAACAAATCTGCTAAAAACGCTTCACTTTTATCAAAATGTCATGAAATAGTCCAACATAGGCTGTTTTGACTAACACGCTATTTCTGTTCCCGCCTGTATTACCTGTCAGTGGAGCGTATATTCATGTGTCACATAAAGAGAGCTCCCATCAGAGGTGCATCTATGAAAGACAATGAAGAACACAGAACTGTAGCCTTATTTAGACAAGAAAAGGGTTTGCTGGGATATCAGACATCATCGCGTGACACTTTAGTCACAGACCGAGCAGTTGTTTATACATAATTCCTTTGTAGTTTCAGCGGTTGATCATATTCTCCGCTGCCTGTGTTCAGAAGCTGACCTGTTGTGCAGAGACGTGCATATTTACTCTATTCATAGGCTGCACACAGCACACATGCTACAGGCACATATTCATTACTAAGTAGCCTGTGGCGACTGTCATGTGCAGACAATGGTGGAAGACAAAAACAGTGTATCTACCGCGCGGGGAATCTTCCACACTTGTAGCCACGCCATGGAGATAGCGCTTCCCAAACGGCGTGCTTTTTAATCATATTCACATAATCTTGTGAGAGTCGTATGTGGAATCACAGATAAGCCTCTTTATGTTGCTCAGATATTACTGCAAATGAGCATGTCTGAGAAATGTAACACCTTGCACAGCCTCTTGCATTTTAATTTCGGTGGCATCTGTGACCAGTCCGTCATGTCCCTAACCCCCTCGGGGGACCCCCAACCTATCTGCTGCAGACCCCCAAAAACCCAGGAGGAGGGGAGGCGGGGGAGAGGGGGGGGGGGGGGGGCAGGGACACATTTGATTGATGATAGTGTGAATTAAACAGAAAGAGATGGAGAGAATCCTTTTATCAGGCCAGAAACACGAGTGGATTAAAATGTAGTTGTACAACCCCTCTGTATAATGCAGCAGCCCGGCCGCGTATCACGCAGCACCAGAAGCCAAGATGAGAGCCGCTTGTTATTATTCCCCCCCCCCCCTTCAGCCCGTCACGTGAAACTTTGTAGAAGCAGAGGAAAAACAGGACTGAAACACGGGAATCAGGGCTGAAACTATTATTAGTCGACCGACGGAACATTATTCTGAAAATATGAAATAATAATTAAATAAGGCCAGATATACCAAACATTCACTGCAGGTTCCAGCCTCTCAAACGTGCAGATCTGCAGCTTTTCTCATTTTTTTTTTATTCTTAATTAACTGATTATCTTTGGCTTATGGACTGTTGATCAGACAAAACATGGCATGTGAAGACATCGCCTTGAAGTCGGAGAAATTAAAATGGGGATATTTCACCATTTTCTGACAAGTTGGTGGTTTAAAATAAATAATCAGATCTAGAACATTATTTTCTAGAGAGAAAAGCTTTTCCGCTCCTTGATTTGGAAAACTCTTACACCAGGAGACTCTTTGTTTTAAATTTTGGCAATGAGCATAAAAAAAATCTATTATTTATTTATTATCTATTAGACTACCTCAGTACAGGTTGATAATAGCTGTGTAACAATAAAACTAAGATAATTATGATGTGTTTTTGGTCTGCATTATGAGCTTCATGTCATGTGATCCTGCAGGTAGAAGCCCTTGATTGTCCTTAAACAGCATGATTGAGTCCAGCCCTTCATGACCACGTCGGAGGCTTTAATGGACCTGCAGCGCGTCTCCGTCTGGCCAGCGGCCCCTGTGCCCGGCTCCACTGCTGCTCCGCTGATGTTTTGTGCCTCTGCATAATTTATTGCCCTCTTCGCAGGCCTCTTCCTGCACATCCCCTTCTCGCGGTGCAGGTGAGAGTTCAGCTGTTTTGGTTTAACACATCACCGAGAAGGGCCTCAGACCTGGCTCCGCAGCGGCGGACCCACATGTGACAAATGCAATTAGAGGGAAATATGCAATTACTGCGGTCCCCACTCTCTCATGCGGCCAGACAAGGACAATTTGTCAATGAGGCCCCAGCGGTACCTCCCGAGCCCGGATAGGGAGCTGCAGGTACCATTGTCACTGCCTCCTTCTCCAGAGCTGGCCTGTGGTGCTGGATGGCCCGGAGCCCCTGGGAGGCCTGGCAGAGGAAGATGTATGGCCAGAGAAAAAAAATACATGGTTCAAATAATCAAAAACAAACCCCTCGTGTTTGACTGTTTCTGTTACAGGCCCCCCCCCCCTTCCTCCTGTAGACCACAGAGAGTCCGCACTGATAACTGCTGACTGCAGCAAACGGTACACAGGAACACTGTATATCAACGGACACATACACATTGATTGTTTCAAATCTTATTTCAACTTCTTTAATTAAAAACAGTGTACCATATGGCCGGCTCTAATGTGTTTGTGGTTTGGTGACAGATCTTGATAGAAAGCTGGCACATAAGCTCCTGTTTTTTGTTTTTTTTTAGAGGAATGTAATTAAAAAAGGAAATATTGAATACAAAATATTCAACCATCCTTATTTAAAGTGAAGTATTTAGAGAGAAACATATGTACCGTTGGCTCCACTCTCATTACTGTTTTTCAAAGCTTTTGTCTCTTTTGTGGAAGAGTTTATATACTCAACACAGCTAATGGGCTTACGAAAGCTTCCTCCATTTTGGACTCTCCAGCTCCTCTTCGTTCCCTCAAAAAGTTCGCCAAAGTGAGACTCGACGCAAACATTTGCTCAGATTTGAACTTTGCCCGCTGCGAGTGAATTCAAACGAGAAGAGGTCGCTCCTCCGGTACACCGCCTTTACTCGCCCGTCGGCTATCTGGCCTTCATCAGCGAGGAACACCAGGCTGTTGACATGTCATGTGAGCAATATATCACCATAGATACCACGTATACAAACGAGTATTTGTTAGGGAGAGATGTAAAAGAGTTGTAATACTCTGTATTTGTTGTTCTAGATATTTCTCTAAAAGAACGGAGGACAATGATATTTTGTAAATAGATGATAGATGATGATGTTTTGTATGCAGGATTAATGTGTTGTATATAAAGGTGGCATCAACAGACTTGGGCACGACCCTGAAGAAGGCAAGATAGCCTAAAACATCTGGTGAATAAAGCACGGTGTGCTGCAGAACAGCTGTATGATGTTTTCATTTTTGATGGACTTGCATTGAAGCTCACATCCCTGTGTGGGGGCTTGTCAAAGCAAAATAAACGTGTGACTTTATTGAAATGAAATCATTTCATCCTTATGTTTTGCTGTTTTAATGCTGGTGGGACTGAGCGTTTCTTTTTTTTTTTTTTTTAAATAATCAAGCCTGACTAATTAAACGCCGTTTCGCTCCCTTCCTGTCATCAGGTTTTCTCATGCTCGAGAGCACCTTAAGGTCCCCTGGATCTCGCCGCACGGCGACCTGATTAATCACTTCGCTTTTGTGTCTCTTTCAACAAATTGTTGTCTCGCACGGATAACAGTGAAGAGAGCAGCCTCGCGTCCCCGCGAAGACACTCGTCTGAAGTGGCCGACACGTGAAGTGTGCGACCTGCTGCACGCCTTTTGTTCCCTCTTTCAATGGACGTGATAGATAGAAGTGGAGCAACGGAGGCGAAGACCATGACAATTTGAGCACTGACCTGGTTTCCACTGTAGTCATCATAAAACACAGAGCCAGCGTCCTGGGGACATGTAATAACATCGGGCCTTCGGTGTAATTCACTATCTCAGTGTGTGGCAATATAGCAAAAGCCATTACATTTGCCTTGTAATTTGCTGTCGCCCCAGCGAAGGGATTCAGGTGACTGCGACCACCGTTAATGGAGTTCCAGTGATAAGGACAGGTCTGTTTATTAGCCTGCATGCGGTCAAGCGTGGCGGGAACAGCTGAGCGCAGGCAGGTGCCGGGGCCCTGCGAGGGCTCGGGCACCGCTGGCAGGCCCCCGCGCTCATTTCACGCACGTTATCGTCACACTCGGGGAAAAAAAGAAGAAAAGAAAAAAAAAAAAAAAAAAGGAGGTCGCTGGGTGCACAACAATATAACTGCTGAGTGATGAGGTTTCCTCAGAGTCACACGAGAGCGTACCACTCCTGGCAATTTGGTTTGTTTGTGGAAATCAATGAGTCATCTGCGGTTTAGTCGAGCTGGAGGAGGAGCTCTGTGAATGACACATCAGGGTTTATTTTGGGTTGTTTTTTTTATTATTTATTTTTTTTGGAAGCCACCTAGTTTCAAAAAGAGCCAACGGAATATCCAGAATTTTAGCCTCTTCCGCGATGCCAAACTGTGGTAAATGATAAGTGAACATTTCATTAGGACACATAAATAAAAAGATCACATGCTGCAAAGAAAGGTTATCTCCTCCAACATGCGCCGCTCGCAGACATTTACAGAGCCTTGAGGAGAAAATGAACTTCAAATTAAAATGTCTATTTGATGCATTATCCTAATAGGGACGGATGGGAAAAGAGAACTCTATGGTGCTCTCATCCTTCAGCCTGAGGGGACAGACTTGGGGAGTTGTCATTACCAACTTAGCCCACCAAGATGAGCCTGTTGGGAGGTGGATTCACAGAGATTGTCTGCTGTTTTGACAGGTGTCTGCGCTGGTTAATTTATCAGGCAATTACAGAATAAATGGAGCTATCATTACTCAGGAAACGTGATTGATCCCGTTCAAAATTGCAGAGTTTTTCCACTTGTATCGCGTTGAGTATCGAGAAGGCGCTCAGGATGACAAAATAAGGCGACCTACCAGAACTTCTGAAGCATGTAAACGATGAGTGCCTGATGATTTTTACCATGATTAAAACATGTTTTGCTCATTTCTGAATTTCTGCATCTTGTAACAGTTCGCGCGACGCTATCTGCTATCTCTAAAAAGCACTCACAC
This sequence comes from Cebidichthys violaceus, assembly GCF_023349555.1. NCBI lineage: Eukaryota > Metazoa > Chordata > Actinopteri > Perciformes > Stichaeidae > Cebidichthys > Cebidichthys violaceus. The sequence continues at coordinate 428,917 of NW_027176816.1, forward strand.
CTCAGAGAAATGATACTTAGTCAGGCTGCACCTATGATTATATTCATTATCACCTAATCCGACAAACGTTTTCATCAACTGGTTGACATCCTCATGCCCAAGTTGACGCCTTAAAATCATTTTTCTGTCTCGTCCAAAATCTAAAGATATTTAATTCGTTCTAATAGAAGACAAATCCTCACAATTCAGCTGCTGGGAGACTCAAACAATGAATTATCAAAATAGCCGCGTGCTCATTTCATGCCCACTAATCAATGAATCAACGACTCATTTGAGCTCTAGACCTAAGAAAAAGGCAGCGATTCAACAGTGTGCGCATCCCAGCCGTTATCCGTGGGCCAGACAGCAGACGGGCGGGCAGCCTTTATGCCGCCGATATAAAGTGTGACCCAGGAGCCAGGAGCTTTCTGTAAGTGTGCCAACGTGGACGTGCTTCCAGCAATAGTCATGCCTCTGCCAGCTGCATCATCTGTGCCTGCACAAAAGCATGCCCTTTGAAAAGCGCTCGGCACACACACACACACACACACACACACACACACACACACACACACACACACACACACACACACACACACACACACACACACACACACACACAAAAGCAGTGATGCGTGGCGCACATGCATCAGTGTGCAAATGTGCATGCTCACATTACTCCCTATTCCACTTTAGATGCCCGATAAAAAAAAAAAGAAAAGAAAAGCGGATCGCTGGAGTAAAATAGTGAGACGTGTTTCACAATGGATTTCGGTTTCTCTTGAGTGGGATTTTACCGCTCCTTGTGTTCAAACAGTTTTCTCCTGCTAATACTCTTCTTCGTCTTCGACGTAAATCTTGCACAAATACTCGGTGAGAGAATGGGAAAATAGTGAGACCGGGGTTTAAAAAGATTTGACGTGAAATCTAAATTCTGCGGCGGCAGATCGAAGCAGAAGCAACAGAGCTCATCTGTCCCCCTGCAACAAGACTCACTGTGAGTCATACCGAGTGCACACATCACTGTAGAGACACTCAATTATGATTCAAATCTCCATAACGGGGCAATAAAGCCATTTGTCATGTGACCATCTGCACTGCATCTCCTCCGATTCCGCCTGAATGTAGTTAGCCCCTGCACACTGGGAAAGTGCAAAGAGTGGAACGTGTGGATTTAATAGCGTCAGGCTCAAACTGTAATCACCACAGGATCAGTGCTGTGCCGATAGATTAATTTCATTTTCTGTGAATTCGGTCGCCTCCTGAAAATCTCCGGGAGCTTCGGAGACAAAGACATGTCCCCCGCAGACGTCTTTGCTTTACTTTTTTCCTCCCTCAGATTTAAAACAACGTGCGAAAGAGAGAGAGAGAGAGAGAGAGAGAGAGAGAGAGAGAGAGAGAGAGAGAGAGAGAGAGAGAGAGCAACACCAGTTTAGTCCCAGCACCTTAATTATCGCCTGCTTTCGTCTCCCAGGGATGTTCATGGACAAGGGCCTCATAACAGGTGACAGAAAGCCTGCCAGCCGACCCCCCCCCCTCCCCAGTTCCCCGCCCCCACCCCCAGAATGGTGACTATTATAAACCAAAAACGTATGCTCTCAATATATATGCAAATGACGCTTGGTCCCAAGGTGAAGTTCGCGGAGCAGCAACGCCGCTTGCCTCTGTTTTGCTCATTTGCAAAAATGTTGAGAGTAACAAAGACCACAGGAAATTGAAAAATTGTTACTAAGTATTAGAAAAAGCAATCATTTTCCCCAGGCAGCCTAATCCGGTGGAAATTGATCTCACCTCTCTCCCTGACATGCACCGGTAGGAAAAACACATAAGAGTAAAATGCCTGTCTCAACGTTGCCTGGTGGAAAATTTGTTTGGCTGCAGACTTCTTTTTATTTCTTTAATACAATCACACAGGCCTGTGGTGTCGGCGGCGGCGGCTCTCTTTTGTCGGTCCCCTCGGCTGCAAACAGGTGTAGTGAATCCTCAAAAAGAGAATTAGTAACCGCTATGTAATTGTTTCCCAGACCTGCTGCTGCTGCTGCTCACAACACTCAGTGATCTTCCTGCTGTAAAGCTCCATCCGCGCTGCAGATGCATGCAAATCTGCACCGTTTGTTGTCTAATTTTAAAAACGGGCCGATAGCATCTCGCTAATGCATTTGCTCTTCCTTTGCGTGGAAGTACAAATTGGAAATGACAGTCTATTACCCACTGCTCTGACCTTCGTGATGGAACATAATGTGAAAAGACTTACAATGCCTATATTTGAGAGAGGGAGGGCGAGGACACGGCGGTGATTAATTAACCCGATTCATTTAAACTAAGATTATCTGAACAATTATTTCTCGATAAATCAGAGCGAGGTGCGATGATGACTGTTATAGTAAAGGTTTAATTACAGCGTCGGAGAATGAAAGTATATTACTAGGAACACACAGAACTGTGTCTGGGAAACGTCTTTGGCGGGGGATTAAACGATTATACAATAAAACGACGAAGAAAGAAACATATTCCTAGAAAAGTTGAAGATTTTGTGGGAAAACAGCGAATCTGGCTCTGTCCAAAGACAGAGGGGGGAGGAGGGGGGAGGAGGAGAGGGGGGGGGGATTAGTAACTGGGCAATTTGTTAGCAGGCACCAATAAGTCCAACAAATTAAACAACAACATGCGTCGTTGGTCATTACGCTCCAGATCGACTCACATTGATGCCTCTGTGGTTTATGTTTGGTTAACCTGGTTAAAGCAAATGATAATTGATGAAGTCCATTCAAATTATCATTTGAATCTACGGCGCAGAGCGGCTTCAGAGAGCTTCACTGCCAATTTGAAGACAAAGTTAGCGATTTGTAGGCGACCATAATAAAGAATTTATCATGTAAAGTGGCAGATATTTCCCTCGGGAGTGAATATTGGACTAACATTCATCAGGTGGACACACACGCACACGCACACACGCACACGCACACACACACACACACACACACACACACACACACACACACACAACTCCAAATGTTCAACAGCCTTGCTCCACAACTGATGTGTGAAGGAGAATTAGGGAACGACTGCAGTCACAGCTCAAAGAAAGGTGCGAGTAAGGATTTTTTTTTTCTTTCCTTGCGAATGAGCCAAGCCAGCTGTTTCCCACTATTTACAGTTTTTATGCAAAGCTAAGCTAACCGTCTGCTGGTGGCGGCTTCATATTTACCGTAAACACATAAGAGGGATACCAACCGTCTCGTCTAAGCCAACGACCAGAACGTGGAACTATTCTTTTAGGACCCGTGTTTAAAACTGAAACCCACATTTTTATCCGGCTTTTTTCTTCTTCTTCTTCTTCTTTTTTTTTACCGGCGCACAAAAGAAATGGTCTCGGCCTTGGAAGCGGACACATTTGTTCTATAGCGGCAGACATGAGAGCGCCTCGCTGAGCATGATAGTGGGGTAGCCGGTAGAGATCTTCTATGGTTTATTGCTGCCACTTTCACCGAGGTTATTTATTGAACTGCCATCATGGGGCCCTGCTCCTCGCAGCCACCCTCCGTGCCCTCGGTATCACGGAGGAATTTATGCCACGTGAACGGCACACGGAGCTCAAGTTTCCTCTTAAGTGTTATTAAGAAGCATCGCTCATGCATAGGACACTATTTACTGTAACACATTTGCGCACGCTGCTGCTTCCTACGACGGCTCTTGAAGGAAAAATGATGATAGATTGTGTGCAGGGTGTGAGGCTGTGAGGGAGAGCAGAGAGGAGAGGGGGGGAGGGGGGGGAGGAGGGGGAGGGACTAGGTTTCAAGTATTCCACAGGCTAAATGAAGAACAAACATGCACCATACAAGACAGTGAAGGAGAAAAGATTATCATCTGGAGATGAAAGGCAGAGAGAGGGGGAGAGAGATGCATTCACTGCCACACAGCTGTCTTATTTGCAAGGTGTTGAGAAACCACTTTTTTTTCTTTTTTTCCTCCAAGAGGATGAAAAGATTCTTCTGAAGCCAAAAGGGTCTGCTATCATTTTTGGGCAGCTTGAGCGGTAGAGATGTTATTAGCATAAATTATCTCCCCCCCCCCCCCCCCCCCCCCCCACCAAAGAGATAGGAACATGCTAGCTCCTTTCTGCTTTTCACACTTAATTGCCCTATTTACTGAACAGTTGCCCGTGGACAACAAATGCACACGCGCTGCGAGATGCATGCAGGACAACAGGCAGACACAAGCCAAATAGGGCATGAGTGATACACTGAACTATCTGCCAAACAGCATTAGATACAGTACGGCTGGAGAGGCAGTCCAGGTCCATTCAGACCTCATGTCGGGCTGGAAACCCCAGTTAAAATGTTTAAATATCGCTTTCATGACCTTCTTTACTGAGCCATGTCTGATCGCCGTCTGTGTGTAAAAAGGATTTTTTTTTTTTTCCCCCACACGCATGCTAGCTGCCACGAAATGCCTTTAAAAGGAGAATTTTCTTCTTAAAAAAACAAATACTTGTTGCATCTAATGCGTGTTCATATTCTACTTCAAACTGTTTGATCAGCAGCAGCTCTCGTCTTTCTAAAGAGCACGACGGTGTCCTGCTGCAGCAGCGGCAACTAAAAATACAAAAAAAATAAAAGCCTCATTGAAGTGACCCAGTAAGCAAGAGTGAGGTAAATTATAGATGGCTTTGCTTAATGGACTCTTAGCATCTCTTCACCTAGGCCGACGAGCCCAGAGTGACGTTATATAAGCAGTGGAAGTACGAGACGCTGATGCTTCACGTTC